>NC_030678.2:6937777-7237777 GCF_000004195.4 Xenopus tropicalis
CCTGGAGGTGGAGGGAAAGAATAGGGTTGGAGGAATTTCACATGCTTAGAGTGGGCGGGGTTCAGCTCACAAGCAGGGAAGGCAGAGGGCAGTGGGAGATGATTTATAATAATAGTAATAATAGTGATAGCTATAATGATAATAATACTAATGTTACTAATCCCTGTCTATTAAATGTGCTTTCTTGCAGTTGTCGAAAGTCCCTCCAGAGCCAGTTGTTTACGGGGACAGTAAATATGCTGTGAGTTTGATTTTTTCTTAATGTGATCAATAATGGATTTTCCACTTCCCATAAAATTGCAATCACAAAACATACAATTTGGGGGCTGTTCCTGCTGAATTGTGCTTAGTACAGGGGAATCCCTATGTGCCATAGGTTTATGGTATCTCTCTGTACAGGCTATGGGCAAACTTAGGGGCTGTTCCTGCTGAATTGTGCTTAGTACAGGGGAATCCCTATGTGCCATAGTTTTATGGTATCTCTCTGTACAGGCTATGGGCAAATTTAGGGGGCTGTTCCTGCTGAATTGTGCTTAGTACAGGGGAATCCCTATGTGCCATAGTTTTATGGTATCTCTCTGTACAGGCTATGGGCAAATTTAGGGGGCTGTTCCTGCTGAATTGTGCTTAGTACAGGGGAATCCCTATGTGCCATAGTTTTATGGTATCTCTCTGTACAGGCTATGAGCAAACTTAGGGGGCTGTTCCTGCTGAATTGTGCTTAGTACAGGGGAATCCCTATGTGCCATAGGTTTATGGTATCTCTCTGTACAGGCTATGAGCAAACTTAGGGGGCTGTTCCTGCTGAATTGTGCTTAGTACAGGGGAATCCCTATGTGCCATAGTTTTATGGTATCTCTCTGTACAGGCTATGAGCAAACTTAGGGGGCTGTTCCTGCTGAATTGTGCTTAGTACAGGGGAATCCCTATGTGCCATAGTTTTATGATATCTCTCTGTACAGGCTATGGGCAAACTTAGGGGGCTGTTCCTGCTGAATTGTGCTTAGTACAGGGGAATCCCTATGTGCCATAGTTTTATGGTATCTCTCTGTACAGGCTATGGGCAAATTTAGGGGGCTGTTCCTGCTGAATTGTGCTTAGTACAGGGGAATCCCTATGTGCCATAGTTTTATGGTATCTCTCTGTACAGGCTATGACCAAACTTAGGGGGCTGTTCCTGCTGAATTGTGCTTAGTACAGGGGAATCCCTATGTGCCATAGTTTTATGGTATCTCTCTGTACAGGCTATGGGCAAATTTAGGGGGCTGTTCCTGCTGAATTGTGCTTAGTACAGGGGAATCCCTATGTGCCATAGTTTTATGGTATCTCTCTGTACAGGCTATGAGCAAACTTAGGGGGCTGTTCCTGCTGAATTGTGCTTAGTACGGGGGAATCCCTATGTGCCATAGTTTTATGGTATCTCTCTGTACAGGCTATGAGCAAACTTAGGGGGCTGTTCCTGCTGAATTGTGCTTAGTACAGGGGAATCCCTATGTGCCATAGTTTTATGGTATCTCTCTGTACAGGCTATGAGCAAACTTAGGGGGCTGTTCCTGCTGAATTGTGCTTAGTACAGGGGAATCCCTATGTGCCATAGTTTTATGGTATCTCTCTGTACAGGCTATGTGCAAACTTAGGGGGCTGTTCCTGCTGAATTGTGCTTAGTACAGGGGAATCCCTATGTGCCATAGTTTTATGGTATCTCTCCGTACAGGCTATGACCAAACTTAGGGGGCTGTTCCTGCTGAATTGTGCTTAGTACAGGGGAATCCCTATGTGCCATAGTTTTATGGTATCTCTCTGTACAGGCTATGGGCAAACTTAGGGGGCTGTTCCTGCTGAATTGTGCTTAGTACAGGGGAATCCCCATGTGCCATAGTTTTATGGTATCTCTCTGTACAGGCTATGTGCAAACTTAGGGGGCTGTTCCTGCTGAATTGTGCTTAGTACGGGGGAATCCCTATGTGCCATAGTTTTATGGTATCTCTCTGTACAGGCTATGAGCAAACTTAGGGGGCTGTTCCTGCTGAATTGTGCTTAGTACAGGGGAATCCCTATGTGCCATAGTTTTATGGTATCTCTCTGTACAGGCTATGAGCAAACTTAGGGGGCTGTTCCTGCTGAATTGTGCTTAGTACAGGGGAATCCCTATGTGCCATAGTTTTATGGTATCTCTCTGTACAGGCTATGAGCAAACTTAGGGGGCTGTTCCTGCTGAATTGTGCTTAGTACAGGGGAATCCCTATGTGCCATAGTTTTATGGTATCTCTCTGTACAGGCTATGTGCAAACTTAGGGGGCTGTTCCTGCTGAATTGTGCTTAGTACGGGGGAATCCCTATGTGCCATAGTTTTATGGTATCTCTCTGTACAGGCTATGAGCAAACTTAGGGGGCTGTTCCTGCTGAATTGTGCTTAGTACAGGGGAATCCCTATGTGCCATAGTTTTATGGTATCTCTCTGTACAGGCTATGAGCAAACTTAGGGGGCTGTTCCTGCTGAATTGTGCTTAGTACAGGGGAATCCCTATGTGCCATAGTTTTATGGTATCTCTCTGTACAGGCTATGGGCTTCCCTATACCTCTATATAACAGTGCAAAACCCTTTATCCCCCCGCTGGGCTGTAATTGGATTTCAGGTTCTGCCCAGTGAGGGGATATTACCTGCCCCTAATCCCCCCAGTGATGAGACAGAATCCCCCCGACTCCCTGCAATTCTTCCCGGAACTCCCAGATAACGAAAATGAGACAAACTCTTCCCCACGAGCCGGGTTTTGGGATGAAACATAGGAATATATATATTTCAGAGCTGGTATATAAGAGGCAGTTGGTGCTGCCATGTTGCTTATCTCCATGTCCTGTTACAGGAGCTGGGCCCCCGCGGCCAAGCTAAATACGACGTCCTGAACACCCGGGGTGACGACAAGGCGGCGAGGAGACAGGTAAGCCCCCGATACTAATGCCAAAATATGGGTCGGGCAAAGCATCTCCCCCTATAAGGGGTGGGCAGGTAGGGACTTCTGACTAATGATTGGTTCCTGTAGAGGGATGGGGTTTATTTAGCAGGAATAAGTGACTCCGCCCCTCCCATCAAGTACCCTCATCCTGTTTCTCCATCTTATGGGGCACAATGGGTTTCCGTGGTAACGGGAGGAATATTTTCTTGGAGGTTTGCGGATAAATGAAAGAGATGCTCGCCTAGCAACGGGATGCCGGATTATGGGGGGGGGGAGTGTTTTGCCTTGTATGTATCAATGCCACACACACGGGCTTATTTATCTACAGATTTCTATTTATTCCTATGTAGGAGCTGCCATACTGCCTTCTCTAACAGCAAATACCTTTATTAGCCTCCAGTGGGATAAGCAGAGGCCTAGGGATCCTCTAGTTTAAGTAACCAAGGGGCCAAGTCTAAAACACAGGTGGCAACTAGCAGTGGGAGGGGCTGGGAGTCTGTGACTCAAGGAGTGGGTGGAGCTAGAAAACCAACACATTTTCATATGCAGAGTGAGTCCCTCCTAGATGGGGCCTATGAGACAACCCAACATTAACCCCCTGCATGCTGCTTATAACCCCCCCAATAACAAAGGGCTGTGGCCTTTTACGCCTGGAAACATCGGTTGCCATGGAGTAATACACAATAATAAGTGTTTAGCTGCACGGCTCACTTTTCTGCTCAGAACAGATCCGGGGCCCGGGGGGGGGGGGGGGGGATGAGGGCAAAGGGCACCAATCACATTGTAGGGAGAGAAGCTTTAATAGGAGTCTGTACTTCCCAGAATCCAGTTCTGCCTTTGTACTGAGACTTTAGCCCCCGAACCTGAACTACTGAGTGGGTTAAATGGGGCGGGGCTGCACTGTACTGGGGTCAATAACTCTGGGGATTTAGATTATATATGAGAGGGTGAGATACAGGAGAGAATTCCCACAGGGGTCTCTTTTACAGACTGCAAGGTGAACTAAATAGTGACAATCCCTCATGGAAACTCAAGCAGTGGGTGGGGCTAGAACACTCAGATGGCAGTTACAGAGGGAGGGCCAGGGAATCTGTGGGTGGGGCTAGAATACTCAGATGGCAGATACAGAGGAAGGTCCAGGGAGTCTGTGACTCAAGCAGTGGGTGGGGCTAGAATACTCAGATGGCAGATACAGAGGAAGGTCCAGGGAATCTGTGGGTGGGGCTAGAACACTCAGATGGCAGTTACAGAGGAAGGTCCAGGGAGTCTGTGACTCAAGCAGTGGGTGGGGCTAGAATACTCAGATGGCAGTTACAGAGGAAGGTCCAGGGAGTCTGTGACTCAAGCAGTGGGTGGGGCTAGAATACTCAGATGGCAGATACAGAGGAACGTCCAGGGAGTCTGTGGGTGGGGCTAGAATACTCAGATGGCAGTTACAGAGGGAGGTCTAGGGAGTCTGTGGGTGGGGCTAGAATACTCAGATGGAAAATACAGAGGGAGGTCCAGGGAGTCTGTAGGTGGGGCTAGAATACTCAGATGGCAGTTACAGAGGGAGGTCTAGGGAGTCTGTGGGTGGGGCTAGAATACTCAGATGGAAAATACAGAGGGAGGTCCAGGGAGTCTGTGGGTGGGGCTAGAATACTCAGATGGAAAATACAGAGGGAGGTCCAGGGAGTCTGTAGGTGGGGCTAGAATACTCAGATGGCAGTTACAGAGGGATGTCTAGGGAGTCTGTGGGTGGGGCTAGAATACTCAGATGGAAAATACAGAGGGAGGTCCAGGGAGTCTGTGGGTGGGGCTAGAATACTCAGATGGAAAATACAGAGGGAGGTCCAGGGAGTCTGTAGGTGGGGCTAGAATACTCAGATGGCAGTTACAGAGGGAGGGCCAGGGAGTCTGTGTGTGGGGCTAGAATACTCAGATGGAAAATACAGAGGGAGGTCCAGGGAGTCTGTAGGTGGGGCTAGAATACTCAGATGGCAGTTACAGAGGGAGGTCCAGGGAGTCTGTAGGTGGGGCTAGAATACTCAGATGGCAGTTACAGAGGGAGGGCCAGGGAGTCTGTGGGTGGGGCTAGAATACTCAGATGGCAGTTACAGAGGGAGGTCCAGGGAGTCTGTGGGTGGGGCTAGAATACTCAGATGGCAGTTACAGAGGGATGTCTAGGGAGTCTGTGGGTGGGGCTAGAATACTCAAATGGAAAATACAGAGGGAGGTCCAGGGAGTCTGTGGGTGGGGCTAGAATACTCAGATGGAAAATACAGAGGGAGGTCCAGGGAGTCTGTAGGTGGGGCTAGAATACTCAGATGGCAGTTACAGAGGGAGGGCCAGGGAGTCTGTGTGTGGGGCTAGAATACTCAAATGGAAAATACAGAGGGAGGTCCAGGGAGTCTGTGGGTGGGGCTAGAATACTCAGATGGAAAATACAGAGGGAGGTCCAGGGAGTCTGTAGGTGGGGCTAGAATACTCAGATGGCAGTTACAGAGGGAGGTCCAGGGAGTCTGTAGGTGGGGCTAGAATACTCAGATGGCAGTTACAGAGGGAGGGCCAGGGAGTCTGTGGGTGGGGCTAGAATACTCAGATGGCAGTTACAGAGGGAGGTCCAGGGAGTCTGTGGGTGGGGCTAGAATACTTAGATGGAAAATACAGAGGGAGGTCCAGGGAGTCTGTAGGTGGGGCTAGAATACTCAGATGGCAGTTACAGAGGGAGGGCCAGGGAGTCTGTAATTATAGCAATACTTGGAAAAATCTCTGCAAACATTTCATGAACCTTTCAACTATGTAATTTATTGGTTATTCATGATTTATTGTCATATGATGTCACAATCTAACTGCCATTCATTTCTCTTTATTTTGTGGCAGAAACGCTCAGAGACTGATTCAACTTATACAGTAAGTACTGGGGCCGGGAAAGGGCAGTAACAGGGGCCTAGGGGGTGTGAGACAATGATAAAAGATACCGACCTGGGAAACACATAGTTTTATGGTATCTCTCTGTACAGGCTATGAGCAAACTTAGGGGGCTGTTCCTGCTGAATTGTGCTTAGTACAGGGGAATCCCTATGTGCCATAGTTTTATGGTATATCTCTGTACAGGCTATGAGCAAACTTAGGGGGCTGTTCCTGCTGAATTGTGCTTAGTACAGGGGAATCCCTATGTGCCATAGTTTTATGGTATCTCTCTGTACAGGCTATGGGCAAACTTAGGGGGCTGTTCCTGCTGAATTGTGCTTAGTACAGGGGAATCCCTATGTGCCATAGTTTTATGGTATCTCTCTGTACAGGCTATGAGCAAACTTAGGGGGCTGTTCCTGCTGAATTGTGCTTAGTACAGGGGAATCGCTATGTGCCATAGTTTTATGGTATATCTCTGTACAGGCTATGAGCAAACTTAGGGGGCTGTTCCTGCTGAATTGTGCTTAGTACAGGGGAATCCCTGTAATAAATACAGATACCCTGTGTCATTGTATGAACTGAGCCTAAAGTCTTTGCCCCTCCCCCAGGGTCTCCAGAGGGATAAGATGAGTGACCCCTACAGCGACATCAGAACAAAGCAGGTAAGTCGTGGGCACCATTTTGAGGCTGTCAGTGGGGTTTCCAGCAATCACAACCCATAGAATACCAATTTGATTGTGATTGGTTGCTGTAAGTTACTACACGGGAGTAATGTGGTGCTCTATAAGTAATATAGTAGGAGTTAAATGCCTGTGCCCCGGGGGTGTTTGTGGGGCAACAAGCTTGTTGGTTTATTGCCTAATGTTCCAACCTCTTCGTAACGTTGTAATCACTGTTTTACAAGGTGAAAACACAAAAAAGTATTGATGAGCATAATATAAACATGGCAGGAGTATCAGAGCATAGATGGAATTGGTACCTGCCCCAAAGAGCTTACAGTCTAAAAGAGCAGGGGTTTTCCAGGTTGAGGCCCAATCACCTGTTGTGTCACCCCGCTATAGTTCCAGGGGTACCCAGGGCACAAATTAGCACTCACCCCAAATCCCCCCCTAACTGGCCTTCAGGCTGGGCCCCCTTAGCCCATAACAAGGTTACAGATATATAGAAACATTGGGGTAACAGTCACCCTGCTATAGTTCCAGGGGTACCCAGGGCACAAATAAGCACTCACCCCAAATCCCCCCCTAACTGGCCTTCAGGCTGGACCCCCTTAGCCCATAACAAGGTTACAGATATATAGAAACATTGGGGTAACAGTCACTCCGCTATAGTTCCAGGGGTACCCAGGGCACAAATAAGCACTCACCCCAAATCCCCCCCTAACTGGCCTTCAGGCTGGGCCCCCTTAGCCCATAACAAGGTTACAGATATATAGAAACATTGGGGTAACAGTCACCCCGCTATAGTTCCAGGGGTACCCAGGGCACAAATAAGCACTCACCCCAAATCCCCACTAACTGGCCTTCAGGCTGGGCCCCCTTAGCCCATAACAAGGTTACAGATATATAGAAATATTGGGGTAACAGTCACCCTGCTATAGTTCCAGGGGTACCCAGGGCACAAATAAGCACTCACCCCAAATCCCCCCCTAACTGGCCTTCAGGCTGGGCCCCCTTAGCCCATAACAAGGTTACAGATATATAGAAACATTGGGGTAACAGTCACCCCGCTATAGTTCCAGGGGTACCATAACATAACGCTGCCTGTACCCCAGAAGGCCTGAGTGTCGGGGAGTCGGTTCGGCTGCTGAGGGAACAAGCCGTAGAGCAGATGATTCTGCCCCAGGGGACGGGGTATTTATTCTGATAGTGTCTGATCCTTCTCTCATCTGAAATAAAAATGGAGCAGGAGAGACTTTCCCGGACGAGTTGTTTATATCGCGGTGACACCGAGACAGAGAGCAAAGACTTTTATTGCAATGTACGACTGTCTGGGGAAGGGACGGAGCCGGGAATAATGGAGGAAAGAAAGTGACAAGTTTAAAAAATAATAATGTTTTTCTCCTCTCCAACCCCTCCCTGGTGAGAAATGGCTCCGAAACCAGACAGTGGGTAGAATGGAGCCGCAGATTAAAGGCAAAATAATGGGAAAGTTTTATTACTCTGTCCAACCATAAACAGCTTTAACCGGAGTTTAACACTTATATGAGAACTGTCTGTGCCGGAGGCAAGGGAACGAGTAGGTATAGTAGGGAGAGATGGTGCCTATAGTAGCAGTGGGGGGATAATAGCCTCTGGGAAGGGACTGGGGCTGTGGGATAGCAGGTATAGTAGGGAGAGATGGTGCCTATAGTAGCAGTGGGGGGATAATAGCCTCTGGGAAGGGACTGGGGCTGTGGGATAGCAGGTATAGTAGGGAGATATGGTGCCTATAGTAGCAGTGGGGGATAATAGCCTCTGGGAAGGACTGGGGCTGTGGGATAGCAGGTATAGTAGGGAGAATGGTGCCTATAGTAGCAGTGGGGGGATAATAGCCTCTGGGAAGGGACTGGGGCTGTGGGATAGCAGGTATAGTAGGGAGAGATGTGCCTATAGTAGCAGTGGGGATAATAGCCTCTGGGAAGGGACTGGGGCTGTGGGATAGCAGGTATAGTAGGGAGAGATGGTGCCTATAGTAGCAGTGGGGGGATAATAGCCTCTGGGAAGGGACTGGGGCTGTGGGATAGCAGGTATAGTAGGGAGAGATGGTGCTATAGTAGCAGTGGGGGGATAATAGCCTCTGGGAAGGGACTGGGGCTGTGGGATAGCAGGTATAGTAGGGAGAGATGGTGCCTATAGTAGCAGTGGGGGGATAATAGCCTCTGGAAGGGACTGGGGCTGGGATAGCAGGTATAGTAGGGAGAGATGGTGCCTATAGTAGCAGTGGGGGATAATAGCCTCTGGGAAGGGACTGGGGCTGTGGGATAGCAGGTATAGTAGGGAGAGATGGTGCCTATAGTAGCAGGGGGGGATAATAGCCTCTGGGAAGGGACTGGGGCTGTGGGATAGCAGGTATAGTAGGGAGAGATGGTGCCTATAGTAGCAGTGGGGGATAATAGCCTCTGGGAAGGGACTGGGGCTGTGGATAGCAGGTATAGTAGGGAGAGATGGTGCCTATAGTAGCAGTGGGGGATAATAGCCTCTGGGAAGGGACTGGGGCTGTGGGATAGCAGGTATAGTAGGGAGAGATGGTGCCTATAGTAGCAGTGGGGGATAATAGCCTCTGGGAAGGGACTGGGGCTGTGGGATAGCAGGTATAGTAGGGAGAGATGGTGCCTATAGTAGCAGTGGGGGGGATAATAGCCTCTGGGAAGGGACTGGGGCTGTGGGATAGCAGGTATAGTAGGGAGAGATGGTGCCTATAGTAGCCTCACACATATTGCACTTGTAACTACAGGGGCCTGTGTCTCCCAACTCACAATATTACGGGTGACCTGTAACACCGCGCTTTGCCAGTACATAGTGGGCACCTCCCTACCCGCCCATATGAGGTTGTGCCATACTCATTAATAATACTGCAGAAGGCGGATCTATTTGAATGGGGGAGTGGCCTGGAAATATTAGGGAGTGGCCAGAGTACAACATATTCTACTGTATAACATTCATTGGCAGAAGTCTATTATAAAGTTCCTTTTTCTCTGTTTATTCTATAATACAAAGCAATGTTTCCCTGGGGGTTTGGGGAGAGAATTGAATGAATCGCTGATATTCTGTTCTTATTTCAGCCCCAGAAGCGACAGGGGAAGAAAAACGACCCCGTGTACCAGGTAAGATGTGACTGAGGCAGCGGAACCCACTGATCCAAATCCTCCCCCGGTGGTTCTGTCCCGGGAGGGGGGAATCTCAGTGCTGAATGCAGATACTTATTACTACTGATACCTGCTGCAGCCTACACTGGTCCTTATGCAGCCATGCAGCCTATTACAGCAGCCGCAGATGATTTGGGGGTCCCCGGGCCCCTCAGAACCACAAACTGATTTCCTTTCTTTCCCCCCAGGGATTGAGCTCGGGCTCTCGGGACACGTATGACGCCCTCCATATGCAGCCGCTCCCCCCCCTGCCCTGAGCAGCACGACCAACCACAAAATGGCCCCCCAGAGGATTCCAGCCAATCCCTGAAATGCACTCACTCAACTGCTTGTTTTTTTTTTTTTTTTTTCCATCTAATTAAAGGGAAAGTGTATCCTCAGCCATTTTCATCTCCCTTAGGGACAAGGCTAGAACTTTTAACCCAATGAGCATTATCACAAGATGATGTATAAATATATAGATATAAATATATATAATATTGCCTAAGCTGTTTCACTATAGAAGGCTGGGGATGAGTGATTCGTTGCACAATCTACTTCCTGTTAAAAATAAAATGGTTTTCCCCAGCCTTCTGTAATGCAGCACTAGCAAATTATATATATATATATATATATATGTCCCAGTGTCAAAATGTACATTGTTATATACTTATTCTCAGGATTGCAGGCTTAGCTTACTGGCACTGGTGCTTTAATAAGGATTTTCAGAAAAGGGGGCTTTTTGTAATTTTGATCTCTTACCCTTAAGTCTACGAAGAAATCATTTAACCATGAAATAAACCCAATAGGGCTGTTCTGCCCCCAATAAGGGGTAATTATATCTTAGTTGGGATCAAGTACAGGTACTGTTTTATTATTACAGAGAAAAGGGAATCATTTAACCATTAAATAAACCCAATAGGGCTGTTCTGCCCCCAATAAGGGGTAATTATATCTTAGTTGGGATCAAGTACAGGTACTGTTTTATTATTACAGAGAAAGGGAATCATTTAACCATGAAATAAACCCAATAGGGCTGTTCTGCCCCAATAAGGGGTAATTATATCTTAGTTGGGATCAAGTACAGGTACTGTTTTATTATTACAGAGAAAAGGGAATCATTTAACCATTAAATAAACCCAATAGGGCTGTTCTGCCCCCAATAAGGGGTAATTATATCTTAGTTGGGATCAAGTACAGGTACTGTTTTATTATTACAGAGAAAAGGGAATCATTTAACCATTAAATAATCCCAATAGGGCTGTTCTGCCCCAATAAGGGGTAATTATATCTTAGTTGGGATCAAGTACAGGTACTGTTTTATTATTACAGAGAAAAGGGAATCATTTAACCATGAAATAAACCCAATAGGGCTGTTCTGCCCCAATAAGGGGTAATTATATCTTAGTTGGGATCAAGTACAGGTACTGTTTTATTATTACAGAGAAAAGGGAATCATTTAACCATGAAATAAACCCAATAGGGCTGTTCTGCCCCCAATAAGGGGTAATTATACCTTAGTTGGGATCAAGTACAGGTACTGTTTTATTATTACAGAAAAAAGGGAATCATTTAACCATGAAATAAACCCAATAGGGCTGTTCTGCCCCAATAAGGGGTAATTATATCTTTCTGGATAATGGATCCCATACCTGTACTTTGCAAATCCTCTGCCTCCCATCTCCTCTGGGAGCACTGCAAGGGGTAATACATAGAACAATTGGATGGAATTCCTGATATCAAACACCCCATTCTAGCATTGCTATTTACGCTGCCACTTGTCCATGCAATGAAATGCTTTCTGCTCTGTAGCGTGCCGGGGGAGGCGGGACACCTGTGCTTCACTTGGATTGGCAGATGCACCCTCCCCTCAAGCTGTCAGTCTGAGCAGCAGCAGCAGAGGAAGCCCCTCCCCCTAGGCACATTACAGAGCAGAAAGCACACTCTGCATGCACAATGGGCACATTTCTGGGAAAGGGGAATGCCAAGACCACATCTCGGTGCTGCCATCAGTTAAACATTTCTTTAAAGACTTCAGAAGTGGGAGAGGGGCTCGCGGGCATGGTTTCCTCTCTTTATAACGTACTGTATATATTTATATATCTGTTTGTAAAGGCTTTCCTGCTTTAGAGCTGAATGCTGCCATTTCTATAGACTTTACTGTGCAGATATCAGGGGAATAAGGGGATCTTTGTTTAATTAAATCCAGGACACGGGAGTCACATTCAATGTAAAAAAAAATAAATAAAAAAATTATATATATATATATTGGGGCACTATATTGACATTCATATCTATAGATAATACATTTCCTAACATGACCAGACAAAGCTACGGATATTAGGAGACCCAACGTTTCAGTCATGCTTGATGGCCTTCCTCAGGAAGATCGTCTGAAGATCATCTGTCTCTAACAAGGCTACTCATTGGGTAATGTTCCTTCTGGCCCAGATCTCTGTACCGGCTGCTCTTGTTCTGGTCAAAACCCTGGCTTTATTAGGAAGAACTGAAAGGAGGGCTTTGGGGGGAAAGGTGGGTAATTATGTAACATTGGTAATTAGAGATGAAGATTCTGCCCCGTAATAGCACCACATGGTAAATCCGGCCAGGGAAGGAGGGGAATGTGCCGGGAAGTGAAATTTCCAAGACTAAACTGGTTTCTGTGTGTAAAGCAATAAAATATTTGACTATAAGTGTGTGAGTCTGTATCAATGATCCCTATGGACAGATGTTACCACAAGAGGTTAATTTAGGTACTTACTGTTATACTAAATAACCTTCCAGCCTGCATAACTGGGTCAGTATAGTCCCTGCCCCAATTCCACCATTGCTCTGCCAGGCCACACCCCCAGCACATGACTTTACAGTAAGCCCTTGTACGCCCATCATAAAAGAAAATCTACTTTCCAATATACAGTAATCCATTGTAATTGGTAGTGTTATGTGCAATTGTATTTAATATCTACATTTATTTATTCCTCCTCTGTTCTCTGGTTCTGACTCCTGAAGCAATGTAACAGAAGTCAGCTGAATGACAGACCCAGAGGAGAATGGACTTCTGCCAAATTGACGTTATCTCCCAGGGCAGCTGGTACGGTGCGGAGAGATTAGCGAATTGCTTATGTGGTTCCAATATTTAAAAAGGGATCCCGCTCTCAGACTAAAAACTATAGGCCTGTTAGTCTGACATCAGTGGTAGAAAAGCCTTTAGGGTGTGTAATAAGGGATAAGATACTGGAATACATTGCGTTATAATACTATGCGTTTGTACCGCCATGGTTTTATGTGCCAGACTAATCTAATTGCCTTCTATGAGAAGGTGAGCAGAAACCTAGACTCTAGGAGAGCAGTGGATGTGGTCTACTTCGACTTTGCTGAAGTGTTTGATACAGTTCCACACAAAGTTCCCAATTAAATTAAGGAATATTGGCCTGGAGCATAAAATTTGTACTTGGACAGAAAACGGGCTGAAGGATAAATTACACAGAGTGGGGGGAAATGGAACATTTTCAAATTGGACCAGTGTGGTTAGTGGGTACCGCAGGGGTCAGTCCTTGGTCCTTTGCTTTTTAACTTGTTTATTAATGACCTTAAAGAAGTAAGCTTTATTATACCTAAGTAAACAGCCCTAGAAGCTCTATTTGTTCGAGATAGCAGCTGCCATTTTAGCTTGGTCTGACTTCACTTCCGTGCCTGCTTCTCTGTGCTCTCAGATCAGATTACAGCAGAAAGGGGAGGGGGGAGGAGGAGAAGGGAGGGGGAGAGAGGAGAAAACTGAGCAGACTTGTGTCATGCCCTGATGGATTTTACAAAGAGAACTAAGTCTGATATAGGTGGTCATGTATACAGAATATAAGGTTAGAAATGTGGTGTTTCTTTTCACCGAGGACTAGGCAGTTCCACTGCCTTCACCCCCCCCCCCCACCATCCCCCACAAGAGCCCCCACCACTTTGACCCCCTCCCCCCTAAATGAAAATCACCTGTGGTTTGTCGGGGGATCACAGGAGCGCCCTGGGGGGTTGGGGTCTGGGCCCAACAGGTTTTTTCCCCATGGCCCAATCAGATGATGATCCCTATTGATAATTCTTTTCTTTTTCCCCAGTAACTGTTGTGTAATTCTGGTGGAACTGGATGAGATTATCTCCCAGGTAGTCACAATGGCAGGGAAAGGAAAGCCCAAGAGATTAAACCACTTTAAAGGAATCCAATGAATCTCATACAAAGTTAAAACACTTGAAAAATGGTTTAATGATGTTTACAACAGAAATGAACTGTACAGTTACAGTAAGTTTAATATATAAAAAAATTACAGCAGACGAATGCATCTACACAAAATCTACCATTGATCCTGATTCACGGCAGTCTACGTATTCCTTCCGTGTTCCTGGCCACGGGGAGGCGACCAATCACGGGCAGGTCTTAAAGCAACAGTCGCCCGGTTTTCCCAAAGAGTAAAAAAAAAAAATATATAATATTTCTTACTTTTTAACACAAAAAATAATCAGAAGTAACTCATCGAATGAATCTCAGGGAACAAAATATTCCGCAAAATATGATTGGAAGCTGCCTAGAACCCTAGAACGTCTCGGATATTTTCCCTATTTATTACGGGGACTTTAAAAAGAAAACTTTTTTTTTTTTTACTCTTGGAAAACATCGATTTCCGTCGCTCCGGAACCCCCGAGACCCTACGATGGATTCTGCGAGAAAGTGACCGGGAACGGATACTCGGATGACTTGTTTCTGAATATTATGTACAGGTTTTTTCGAACTTTTTGTGTTTTATTTTTTTTCGGTTTTATTTTTTTCTCAATATGAACATCTAGGCAGTGAAAACTGTTATGTTAATACATACACAGACACACCCAAAACATACAAAAATACTATTGTTTCAAACTACCAAGAAGTAAGACGGGTCAGTTAATCTCCATGCTATGACTTTAAGAGCATTACACTGAAACAAACATGAATTTCAACAACGATTTTTTTGTTTGTTTTTTGTTTTTGTTTTTTTAATATCCCAGAAATATACCAAAATATACATCTAAGCTTTGGAATTACTGAGGTTAGACTAATGCAAGTGCTGGGTAATAGTACTTCATACACGAGTCTAAAGGTTTCTGCAGGAAAGAAATTCTCTTTGGTATTTTGCATCAGGCTAATATTAAATATTTGGATTTTGCTTTGGGATAGAGCTTGTATGACCAAACACCCCCCCCCCCCCCGCCCCCACGTAAATCAACTGAGGATTAAAAACTTCCGTGTAAAAAGTTCCTTCATTTGCAATCCCCCCCGCCCCACAAAAGTTTTTAAAAAGTCACAGCCGAGCACGACACAAGTTGAAGAGAATGCGATGCATAGTTGCACGTGGTGCCAAGAACTCTGAACGCAAAAGGAAAAGCAGTGAGAATATATATATATATATACTGTATATACACATATGCACTCACACACATATATATTCGTTTATTCCTGTTCAGTTACCCCAACAGGGACGGCTTATTCCATGTAAGTGTAGAAAATGAATTTCTAATCACAGAAACAAAACAAAATGAAGGAAGTGCACCTCGGGGGTGTGTTTATCATCACCCCGCCCCTAGGGGGCAGACCTGACAGGTTGGATAAGCCGTCGATGCAATGACGACGCATTTCAAGCAGGGGGTGTCTTAAGGCCCAGGGTCTGCTTTCGGTTCTTCAGGTTGATGGTGGATTCTCGCTCCTATTTTTTGGTTTTCAGCAATTTACTTATTGTTTAACACCCCCATCCGACACTGTCAGGCCTGAAGAACCCCCATTAGAGCCGGTAATGCACCGTATCTCCGTGTACAGGGCACTCTGCGGAGACAGTATATGGAAAAGCCTCCCCAACGGTGGTTACGTCCAACTTGCATGGTCTTTTCTTGCCCCCCCAAAAGGGAAAAACATTGGAAAAGAGCAAGTTTGGACCAAATATACCCCCACAACCACGTGTCCTTCTCCCACTAGAGCAGATATATTCCCCTGGTGTTCCGAGGATTACCCCTCGAGGAATACCAGGGGGGCAACTGCCGGAGATCCTTGTACTCCATCCTCATTTTTCTCTACTGCCCTTAACACAGATTTGCCCGGGACCGAAGATCTCCTACTCTCCTAAAAAGTTTTTTGGTTGTTTGTTTTGAGTTTTACAATCATAGAGAAATCTTTGGTTTTGGCTGGAAATTTTTTTTTTTTTTTAAAAAGTAACAAAAAACGAGACAAAAGAAACCGACCCCGGCTTTTAGCAGCAGCACTGTGACGCAGCAAAGAGAGAGAACGTGGGGGGGGGGATAAGGGACCGCTACATTCAGAGATACAGTGGTTGGGGGGCGACATTGGACTCCGAGCTGCCGGCTGTTATAAGATTGTCAAATAAAAACTCTTGCATTTTCCGTACCGTTTGGCCGCGCTGCTTGGTCTCTCAGCCGTAGCCAAACGGGGTAGGAATCGAGCCAGCTCCTCGGTTGTTAAGGAAATACTTTGGTTAAGAACAAGGAGTGGAGGTGTTAGTATTACGTACATAAATGCAGAGCTCTTTACTCGTCTTTATGGCAAATGGCGCCCATAGCCAGCACTGACCCCCGCAGCTCGGAGCAGCGGAAGTCTACAATACGTAGAAGCTACAATATATGCAACGTCTACAGGCTTTGGAATCAACCGCGATGAACCCAAGTTACCGGTCACGTCATGCCACTGGCCAAAGAGTACCTGGGGCAGAAATGGCAACGCTGTATGGTTATAGAGAAAGTTAAAGCAAGTTTACTCGGTTAAGAGTTTGAAAATGAGGTATACAACAGCTCCTGTACCTGCGGAGGGATACGACCCCGCGTCTAGTCACTTAGGCTTTGCCATGAAAAGAAGGAAAGAGAAATTCTACAGCATCAGTTTGCCTATATTCCATCAAAATGGAGGATCACAGAAGGCCATTGGAACTATTCCCTTTTTGTACGCAAGGGGGGATGAAGTTTATCTTTTTCATTTATACACTTTCAAAGAGTAGGAAAGAGAATATTGGTGTCAAATCGTTACTATATTGCTCAATAATAGCCCGCGGCTGGTTTCAAATGTCCACCGTCAATGGCGGACAGAGCTCACCCAATAGCGGAGAAGCCACAGACTGGAGAAGCCAAGTCAACGAGTCTTTAGGGGCAGGTAATGAGAATTTTCCTTTTCCTTCTTCTGATTTAAGCTTTATCTGATGCTTACAAGGCTTTGCCGCTCTTTGCACCACAACAATATATGAATTCATACCATTTCCAAAGCTTCTGAGAAGAAAAACCAAGGGAAAGTAACATTCCTACGCCGCCACGAGCCGGATGAGATCTCTTTAGAGTTCCCTCCGCACAAAGTTGACCCAACTGGTCTTCCCAGGAAGGTCGCGCCGCCACCGAGCGTAAAGGCCGTCGGAAGGCAAATCTTATTCACTTCCGCCCAGAACTACTTTGATTCTGCAGCAAACGAACGTCGATTCCCTGTCAAGGTAGCCCTACGTTAAAGATTTGGTCTTAAGCATTTCTACTTTTCAAGAGCTACATACAGCACACTTACAGTAGAACAAACATAAATCGATACAAACAAGAATTATATATCTTTGGAAACGCATTTCCTGAAGGACAGACACGCTGAAGTTACAGAATACCTCCCTTTCGCTGCCGAGACTTATTTTTTTTCAGTGTATTAAAGCAGCCTCTGAAGGCCGGAAACCATTTGAAACCACCTAAAACACCAACCAGTGGTATTTTATCTTTTTTTCCATATATAAAAAGGAGTTTCAAATAATATTTTACCCCCACGCGCCCTATTCGCAAGTCTTCGTTCTCTTGAAACTTGGATATAACTGGCCATAAGTGCATCCAGACATCAGTGATCCAGAGGGGAAACCAAGGCCGTTCCTTGGCACCACTACCTTCAAAAACAACCAACCTTTAGAGAAGCAGAAGCCCAAGAGGGTGGGAAAGTGGCTTCTCACAGTATTTGGATTCTTGGCAGGAGAAAACACAGGTGCAAAAAGGAGCAACTTCCCTTCGCCGTTTGGTTTATACGGACATTTTTGGTCTAGGCAGGCATAGTAGCAGTACGACTTCGTCCCTTGAAGGCTCATCATCCTAAACTGATCTACGAAAGCTACATTCTAAGCGAGCACAACAGGGGGCAGACACAACCTGCTTCCCAGTTTAACCATGGAAGTATTTACAGGCATCGGCAATAGTCATTACACCTCACTAAACATCAACGTTTCCATTTCCAGGCATGGAAGAAAAGGTAGAACGGGCTCTGTATTCTGCTTATTACCCCCTGACCTATCCGACATCAGACTGAAGAAATCACTAATGCTTTCCGTGACAAGATAATAGCGCTTTACTCAGACCCTACGGCCCAGATAAAAATAAATGGTATCAGATCCGATACATTCCATATAAGAAATGGGACGAGACAAGGATGCCCCCTATCTCCCTTATTATATGTACTTTGCATGGAACACAAACTGAAGAAGCTGAAAGGGCACTGAACCTCTATCTGTAACACATAAACATGAACTTTGGCAAGAATTTTCTAGAAGCAAAATCTTCACTCTCTTTCCTCCTCCCCCCCCCCCAAGTGTTTTTTTTTTCTTCCAATTTCCAAAATGACAATTTAGAAACAAAGAGAAAAGAAAAAGATAATACAAAAGCACAAAACATGCCAAAAAACCCAAACACTTTGTACTTCTACATAAAAATTCTGTCCACAATGTTTCAAAAACGAACTTCAACCCGAGGCGAGGTATTTAAACAAGGTGACCAGAAAGTCATCTGGACCATTCGTTATGCTACGGAGCTGCCAGGAACGAGTGGAGTCGGAACGTGTTGGCAAGGAGATCATTATCGTAGGTACTTCCAAGCCAGGTCTTTAGAGTTCATGCTGACAAAGGGATTAGGTTAAAACTCTCCGGAATAAAAAAACATTGACTCGACAGAATTAAGTCAGTGGAGAAATTATATAAATTAAAATTTAAAAATACAGATTTATAAAAAAAAAAAAACGCCTTGTTTGGTGGGTAAAATTTCATTTGATTCATATAATGGCCCAGCAAGCTCGCAATGTACCAAACAGGCCAATCGGGGTGGGGGGGTTCCCATATTGGGCTACAGGAGATCTGGTTTATTGTGGATATGGAGGGGACAGAAGGTCTCCATGAGAGCAAATCATGGCGGGTTTGGGGGCTTCACCTTCAGTTGGAAATGCACACAGAGACTACACCACGTGCACCGTTGGAATAATTATGTTGTGGCCCTTTGATAATGGTTGATAATAGGGTTTATTAGACTGACCCTGTACAAAAAGTCCTCAATGTATTACACCATGAACTATAAAGACTGTTGGAAGTGTAGGGGAAATTAAAGCTAATAAGTTGTGTGAATCTTTACTGGGTTTATAGCCAACTGTAATTATTATAGTGGCTCTTTCTGTAGGAAAACACTGCAGTGTATATTCAGCCAAGCCTCACACCGTGGTTCCACCAATCACCATGTATGGTCAGCCAAGCCTCACACCGTGGTTCCACCAATCACCATGTATGGTCAGCCAAGCCAAGATACTGCGGTACCACCAATCACCATGTATGTTCAGCCAAGCCACACACTGTGATACCACCAATCACCATGTATATTCAGCCAAGCCACACACTGTGGTACCACCAATCACCATGTATATTCAGCCAAGCCACACACTGTGGTACCACCAATCACCATGTATGTTCAGCCAAGCCACACACTGTGATACCACCAATCACCATGTATATTCAGCCAAGCCACACACTGTGGTACCACCAATCACCATGTATGTTCAGCCAAGCCTCACACTGTGATACCACCAATCACCATGTATATTCAGCCAAGCCTCACACCGTGGTTCCACCAATCACCATGTATGTTCAGCCAAGCCTCACACCGTGGTTCCACCAATCACCATGTATGTTCAGCCAAGCCTCACACCGTGGTTCCACCAATCACCATGTATGTTCAGCCAAGCCTCACACCGTGGTTCCACCAATCACCATGTATGTTCAGCCAAGCCACACACTGTGGTACCACCAATCATCATGTATGTTCAGCCAAGCCAAGATACTGCGGTACCACCAATCACCATGTATGTTCAGCCAAACCACACAATGTGGTTCCACCAATCACCATGTATGTTCAGCCAAGCCACACACTGTTGTACCACCAATCACCATGTATGTTCAGCCAAGCCACACACTGTGGTACCACCAATCACCATGTATGTTCAGCCAAGCCTCACACTGTTGTACCACCAATCACCATGTATGTTCAGCCAAGCCACACACTGTGGTACCACCAATCACCATGTATGTTCAGCCAAGCCAATTAGGACCAGCCCAGGATTATGCTAAAACCAAAATGAATATTCCCAGAGGGCCTTTGGCATATTTAAGAGAGATAACCTTTACTATGGCAAGATTCCTTCCTGTGTGCATATGAACACTTTCCTCTTGGGCAGCGGTTCTCAACCTGTGGGTCGGGGCCTCTTTGGGGGTCGAATGACCCTTTCACAGGGGTCGCCTAAGATCATTGGAAAACACATATTTCCGATGGACTTAGGAATAATTTTATGGTTGGGGGTCACCACAACGTGAGCAACTGTATTAAAGGGTTGCGGCATTAGGAAGGTTGAGAACCACTGCTCTAGGGATACACACAATCCACTATTTAGGGATTCGGCTGAACCCGGAACCTTCATGAAAGATGCGGCCAAATACCGAATCCTAATTTGCATATGCAAATAAGGTAGTGGAACGGTTAAAGAGAACCAAGCGCTTCCACTTTTGTGGAAGGGTATGGTTCAGCCAGGAACATTGATTCGGTCGAATTCATACGACAAAGGCTGAATCTGGAACCGAACTCTGGATTTGGTGCCTCCCTACCTCCTTCTCAGCTTGTGGAGTCCAACTCTATATACCTAAGGTAACAAGCACAGCCCTCTCTCTAGATCTTCTCCCTTGCCAACATCTCTCTAAACAAAAAAACAACCTTCCCTACAGTTTATACAAGAACTCCAAATATAAAACATAAAACCACGATCCTCACCAGGTTAAAGAGCTACGTTCTGTCCAGTCTTCTATAGGAGATAAAAGAGGGAAAATTCTAATTCTAGAAGAGATTCCAAATGATTAGTATATTTTGTGGGAGTGTCACCAACAACCTACGCAACTTTAATCCAGCAAACCATCAAAAATGTATCAATATCCTCATCGATGATGTCCACCGTGCAGCCAATAACTGCCCAATATCCGAAGGCCCTAATCTAGGTCCTTACGGTCGATCAACGAAACGGGGGGGGGGGGGGGGGGGGGGGGGGGGTGTATTCCTATGAGTTTGTTTGAAGGGGAAGCAAAAACAAAAATACTAAGTTGGCTGATCTCAGAAATGAAATGACTCCTATACCATCGTATTTACACAAAGGGAGAAGAAAAAACATCAAGTTAGAGTTTGCCCCAAAAAAGTAACACGTTTAAGGAAAAACAAAAAAAAAAAAAGTAAATCAAGCAGCAAGTTTTATATAACATTAATACCCCCAACCAAATGAAAAATAAAAAAATAATAAAGAAATTGTCAGTAGCATCTATTTAGTCACTCACTGCGCCTGAACTGCACACAAACTAGTCCATTAGTACAGCAGCTTGCTAGAAATTGACTTTGGTTCAAGCTTGGTTAACCTTCCTCTGCGCTGGTGGAGGACCAGCATGATGACCGCCCAACTGGTTTTACACCAGCAGCACAGGGGGGGTTCATATATTTATATATATTTATATATATCAAGAAAAAACAAAAAGAAATTTAAAAATGAAACAAAAACAAAACTCCATGTACAAGGTGACCGAGACGGGTTAGTTTTACCGGTTGCAGTTCACTACGATAAGTAGGGTTAGACGACGTCGGAGAGAACGTTGGGTTTAGAAGTCCAGAAACGAGGAGAAGTTTCCGCCATGAGTTTAGGAGAACCCAATTCAGTGCACCGTAATCCTATTGTCCAGCGGGAGTGTCGGAACATCCCCTTCCTTGGATCAACATTCGAGAACAAAGGTCCAAAAAAACAAAGAAAAAAACTCAGCCTCCGTTTAGCCGGCAGAAACGTTCCCCACTGGGAGATGAAGGTGAACTGCATTGCAGTGATCCAGTCTGGGGTTTGCTTTCAACCAATCACTAGGTTATTTTTTGGTTTCGTATAGAAAAGGTGAAGTAGAAGAAATGTTGCAGACCACTTTCAATTCCTTGTACCAGCTCAGAGGGATTTAGCATCCAGACATGGGCCTGGCTCCTCCCGGGTTGCAAACTTATTGCCGTTTCTGCTGACCTATAAAATCATCGTTTTTAATAAATCAGACCGGAAACACAAAACTGTATGATGTGTGCAAAGGAGCTGGTTCGTCCCCATCATGGAGATATAGCAGATGGAGGTTGAAGATCACAAAAACATCACATTTTAGTATAAAGGACTTCCTGGTCAACTACTGAGCCCACTCACTGACCTTGTGATAACACTCAAACTCTACTGATATGAAGTGGTCAATAGGACAATTAGAACACAATCACCTCGACCACTGACCATTAGTTCATCAAGGTGGGCCACCAGCTATCCTAATTTGTGGTTTTGGGTCATTTTGGATTTTAATCCAAGATAAAATCAAAGAAGGGCCAGGCATGGACCAAATGTTGGCTCGTTCATTTCAAAATGAGCCAACTTGGGTGCTTCATGCATGTCCAGGTATTGGAAGTCCCAAAAACTCTTCTGAGACAGAAGAGAATACAGGTAACTTGGGTATGGTGAGCATCTTCCAAACAAATTATTACCCCTTATTACTCAGTGCCAACGTTTATACAGCACTTCATAAAACCCATACATTTTAGTCTACTTGGAGAAGTTAACCCAATGCTTTTTGGAGGATGCTGGGAGATGTAGTTGATATGCAAGCGGTTAAACCTATCAGTGACTCAAGTCCTTGTTTTTCTCTGATGACTTTGCACACATCATTTGCAGCATGGGCCACCCAGTCCAACGACTGCCCACTAACAGTAGAGGTTCCTCTGCTTAACTACAGGTTGGCCAATGCACCAACTGCCCAAGTAGAGACGCCTTTGCCACCTCGTCCTGCCAGTGGGTGTCTGTGCAGTCTCTTGGCTCAACCTTCAGTGTAAGGTGCTAGAAATAATTAAAAAGCTACAAGCAACAACTCCCAGAACCTAAGGAAAAGGCAGAGATCGATGGGGCGGGTTCTCTGGGACAGAAGTCCAGCTCGGCACCATGAAGTCTAAACCTGTGGGAGGGAAACAAATGGGCCCGGGAAGTAGGAAGAGAAAAGAAACCAGTAATAACAGGCCTGCCTTTAGTTGTACCAGTTACCAAGGAACCCCCGACACTTTGATATGACTATAAACACCTTGCAATGACATAAAAAGGTCTGTACAACAGACCCGTACAAAAAACCATAATAATAAAAAAAGGAAAATAAAAAAAGTCGCACAAATCGTATTCCCCTTCTTATGTCTGATTTCCGATAACCAACCTTGCGCGTCCGCGTGACTGCTGGAAATGAGAAGTAGTCCTTTGACTTTTTATTTTTTTTTCCTTTTGTTTTTGTTTTTTTTTTTCCATTTTGATTTTTTTTTTTTACATTTTTGGTTAGAAAGCTCTCCGATCAGTTGTCATCCCGAAAAGAGAAAGTTTATTATAAAATTAGGCAAAGTGTCCGTCCGTTATTTGTTCACGTGTTTACGTTTTCCTTCCCGCCGCCCCAGTTTCGCTTGCAACGCTTCCGAGAGGCGGGCAAATCCGATTGTGTGTTTTTTTTATTATTGTAGTTGATCGCTACCAGTAAGCGACAATGCTACCATGGTCTGGTTTGCATGCCCATGTCCCGCCCCCCCACCAAAACTCATTGTGCCTTGGAGGCTGATGTTGTGGTGGAAGCAGCTCCGCTGGCAGAGGCCACGGTAAATAGTGTGTTCTGGACGGAATCGACCGAAGAGGTGGTGGCATGAAGGCTTGTGATGGGGCCAGTAACCCCAGTGGAGGCTGCAGAGACCAAGCTAACGGGGTTGCTGGTGAGTAGAGAAAGGTTCTGAGGATTGAGGAATAAAGGGGCAGTCACAATGTTAGGGGTCCCTCCAGCGTTGGCAAAGACCAAGTTCCCAGTAGCATCCAGTGATGTTATTGGAAGAGATCCACTAGATGCAAGAGCTAGAGAGAAACAAGCAGAAAACAGGGTCATCCTTTGCAAAACGATGGGGGGGATCAGATAGGATCTGTGCCACTGTGACAGAATGCTCTGTTATACAGATAGCTAGAATCTCAGCCATAAAGCAGGGCAGGACTGCTGCTTACAATGGGGGGGATCAGATAGGATCTGTGCCACTGTGACAGAATGCTCTGTTATACAGATAGCTAGAATCTCAGCCATAAAGCAGGGCAGAACTGCTGCTTACAATGGGGGGATCAGATAGGATCTGTGCCACTGTGACAGAATGCTCTGTTATACAGATAGCTAGAATCTCAGCCATAAAGCAGGGCAGGACTGCTGCTTACAATGGGGGGATCAGATAGGATCTGTGCCACTGTGACAGAATGCTCTGTTATACAGATAGCTAGAATCTCAGCCATAAAGCAGGGCAGGACTGCTGCTTACAATAGGGGGATCAGATAGGATCTGTGCCACTGTGACAGAATGCTCTGTTATACAGATAGCTAGAATCTCAGCCATAAAGCAGGGCAGGACTGCTGCTTACAATGGGGGGGATCAGATAGGATCTGTGCCACTGTGACAGAATGCTCTGTTATACAGATAGCTAGAATCTCAGCCATAAAGCAAACAACTAACATTACACATTCAGACACAGACAGGAGAACTGCACAACCTACCTTGAATTGTTGCCAGTGTACTGTTACTCATGAGAGCAGGGCTAAGGGCACTCCCCAGGGCACCTGGATTGAGGCTAAATAAGGCACCTCTGGGAAATAAAAAGAGAGACCAATAGAGTTAGAATGTTACTGTACACAATACAGCCTATAGCTAGAGATGGAGCAAACTTTATCTTTAGGGGGCCCACTATGCCGCTCTACTTATATTGTTTACACTGTTCCCTTATGGAGGCTGTACTGTGAGATTGCTCCATCTGTAGCTCAGGTATCACCTAAATAGAAAAAGCAACGTTGCCCTAGGCATCATGAGGGCTGTGGTTGCCTTCTGTGGAACACTTACCCAGCGGCAAACTGTGAGGGCGCCATAAGCCCTGGGTTCAGTCCTGCCGCAGCAGCCATGGCAGCAAGACTTGCACTGGTAGGCAACTGTGCTGCGCCCTGTAGTGCTGTAGCCGCCGTGTGGATTCCGGATGCAGTCACCATGACTTGGCCAGTGCTTAATGGAGAGGTCAATGGAGTGGATGTGGTGTGCGTCGTGCTCGTCCCGCTGGCTGTGGACGCTTCCGATGTTGCCGCAGTAGCCGAGGGGGAAGGACTTAGAGATGGAGACGTCAGGACAGAGGATACAGGGGGCGCCGTTGAGATCACAGTTGCTGTGTTGGCCGAGGAAGTTCCTGTTGTGCCTAAATAGATACACAGGGCTTTGATTAAAATGCTCAACCTGTGCTTTATGCTACTCACTCCTACGGTCCCCCCCCCCAGTTACCCATAATGCCAGAACGCTAGGTAACGGTATGAAATGAAATACAGCAATATGTTACTGTACATTGGGATTTGTAAAGGGGTCCCCAACAACCAGATTGTTTGGCTGGGGTGTTTGTTGGCCTTTAGTAAGAACACTTACATACACAACAAGGATACCATGCTGCACTCCATTCCCCAGAGCAGAGTGTTTTTTATTTCAATGAATGAAATAAACATTGAAATTAAAAAAAAAAAGCTTACTGGCTTAAAAGGTAAACTAGGGGCTTTGATTGGCCGCCCCAACTATGCTGCAGCAGTGTGCCGAGTGTGTATGAGGCTGTCTGTAGGGTACAGAGCGGTGCTGGCTGTGCGGGTACGATAGGGAAACAGCTGAGCTAAGGAATACCTGCTCTTTATATGATACACAGCAATCCAGCGGCAGTAAATCCCCCCCGTGCCGCACAGCAAACAACATTCCCTTTGCAGCTGCACAACGTGGGAAAGAAATTGGATGCATTTCAAGTTAAAACCAGGCTTGCCTTGCTATGTGATAAGGATTTCTATAAATTATGGATCAGTGATGAAAAACGCGCACACTATCCCCGCTACGGTGGTCTCTTGGGACAGAGGAGTCTCCAATTACAAACACAATCTACAATACTGATCTATGGGGGGCATTTACACCTCCACTTATTTTATTGTGAATCTAAATTGTCCTTTATTTAGACCATTAGCTCTTTTGCCCAACTAATTATTTTTAGCTGTTTCTGGAATATTAGGAGTTTTAGACTGCTATTATCCTGGCTTCTGCTTTAAACCCAGTGGGTGAGCTGTAGCCTATAGGATAAACCCATGTAAATGGGATTTTTTTTTAAGAGTTTGGAATTCATTCCCAGAATTCCTTTTGTTTGCTTTTGTCTGTATGAGGCAGTCTCCTCAACCTTATTTATTTGTTTGTAGACTGCTAATACCAATCTTTTGGCTCAACACCTATTTCTGAAAGTCAGTAACCATAAGAGACAGCTAGATCTGTGCTAAAACCCTAATGTTAGCAGTTAGTGATGTGCGGGTCGACCATAGCCGCCCCCTCCTAAACCCACGCCCGAACTGGCCTGCAGCTCCCTCTCTATTAATAGGCCTAAGCCAGCCCAGACTATGATGTCACTGAGAGGGCGGGGCCAGGAAGGCAAGTGCCTATAAATAACAGAAGCTGGAAGCAAGGCTCATTTAAGTCCGTGCAGATAGAAGACTTGGTTCTGAAACTCACCTGCACATCACTTTTAGCAGTCTAAAACTGCTAATATCCGCCTATCTGTGCTCCAGTCTTGAGATCTACTAACAAGCCACTGAAGACCTACCTACTGTGCACCTCGGCTCAAAAGGATCTTACCTGGGACAGGAAAGCTGGTTATAGCAGCAGCACTTGTAAGCGGGAGCACTGGGTTTACAGTCAGTGTGGTTGCTGTACTACTGGTCACTAGGCTCGGGGTAGTGGCCACCTTCAAACGAAAGATCAGATGGTCAGCACAAGGGCCAGCAGACACAAAAACATAAATTCAACAAACATACAACACATTGCTGCCCACCTGGTCCATATATGTTGTATTATGGGGGTAATTTATAAACACTGGGCAAATTTGCACCTGGGCAGTTACCCATGGCAATCAAACAGATGTTTGATTTCATAGTTCTACTTGCAGCGGGCTCAAAAAAATCACTGATTGGTTGCTATGGGTTACTGCCCAGGAGCAATTGTGCCCTGTGTTTATAAATAAGCCCCAGTGTACCCAATAAACAACACTGTCCTGAAACTACTTTCCATCTCAAATCATCCATCCATACATACAGTTTGGTTACTTCCCTATGGGACCAAACTGTAAAGGACATCCTTATAAACGGTGCTTAGTGATGTCATCAGTTATAATCGAAGTTTAGTGATGTCATTTCTGTCACATGACTCACTGAAACCTGTATATTATATTTAATAAAGTCCCCTCTGTTGTAAAATATGAGGATATTAGAAGTCACCTCGGACCTGTATATACCCTTTATATGGTCATGGAACTCCTCTGTGTCTTATAATATCCCTATATGTTACAATAGGGGGTACTTTATTCACTATATATTATAAGGAACTCCTCGGGGGCTTATAATATCCCTATATGTTACAATAGGGGCACTTTATTCACTATATATTATAAGGAACTCCTCGGGGGCTTATAATATCCCTATATGTTACAATAGGGGCACTTTATTCACTATATATTATAAGGAACTCCTCGGGGGCTTATAATATCCCTATATGTTACAATAGGGGCACTTTATTCACTATATATTATAAGGAACTCCTCGGGGGCTTATAATATCCCTATATGTTACAATAGGGGGCACTTTATTCACTATATATTATAAGCCCCCGAGGAGTTCCTTATAATATATAGTGAATAAAGTGCCCCCTATTGTAACATATAGGGATATTATAAGCCCCCGAGGAGTTCCTTATAATATATAGTGAATCAAGTGCCCCCTATTGTAACATATAGGGATATTATAAGCCCCCGAGGAGTTCCTTATAATATATAGTGAATAAAGTGCTCCCTATTGTAACATATAGGGATATTATAAGGAACTCCTCAGTGACTTATAATATCCCTATGTTACAATAGGGGGTACTTTATTCCCTATATGAAAAACAGGGAATAACTAGTTCCCAGGGTAATACACTTTGCTGGGTAAATGATCTGGAAAGACAAAATCAGCACCCACCCCACCCACATGTTTCCTTACCAGCGGATTTGCACTGGAGAACAGTGATTTAATGGGAGAACTGCTGGATCCACCGCTGCTCGGGGGGTTTATCCGTTTCTCTTTCAATAGGGGGTACTTTATTCACTATATATTATAAGGAACTCCTCGGGGGCTTATAATATTCCTATATGTTACAATAGGGGGCACTTTATTCACTATATATTATAAGGAACTCCTCGGGGGCTTATAATATCCCTATATGTTACAATAGGGGGTACTTTATTCACTATATATTAAAAGGAACTCCTCGGGGGCTTATAATATCCCTATATGTTACAATAGGGGGCACTTTATTCACTATATATTATAAGGAACTCCTCGGGGGCTTATAATATTCCTATATGTTACAATAGGGGGCACTTTATTCACTATATATTATAAGGAACTCCTCGGGGGCTTATAATATCCCTATATGTTACAATAGGGGGCACTTTATTCACTATATATTATAAGGAACTCCTCGGGGGCTTATAATATTCCTATATGTTACAATAGGGGGCACTTTATTCACTATATATTATAAGGAACTCCTCGGGGGCTTATAATATCCCTATATGTTACAATAGGGGGTACTTTATTCACTATATATTAAAAGGAACTCCTCGGGGGCTTATAATATCCCTATATGTTACAATAGGGGGCACTTTATTCACTATATATTATAAGGAACTCCTCGGGGGCTTATAATATCCCTATATGTTACAATAGGGGGTACTTTATTCACTATATATTAAAAGGAACTCCTCGGGGGCTTATAATATCCCTATATGTTACAATAGGGGGCACTTTATTCACTATATATTATAAGGAACTCCTCGGTGACTTAGAATATCCCTATATGTTACAATAGGGGGCACTTTATTCACTATATATTATAAGGAACTGCTCGGGGGCTTATAATATCCCTATATGTTACAATAGGGGGCACTTTATTCACTATATATTATAAGGAACTCCTCGGGGGCTTATAATATCCCTATATGTTACAATAGGGGGCACTTTATTCCCTATATGAAAAACAGGGAATAACTAGTTCCCAGGGTAATACACTTTGCTGGGTAAATGATCTGGAAAGACAAAACCAGCACCCACCCCACCCACATGTTTCCTTACCAGCGGATTTGCACTGGAGAACAGTGATTTAATGGGAGAACTGCTGGATCCACCGCTGCTCGGGGGGTTTATCCGTTTCTCTTTCTGGCGCCGGTTGCAGAACCAGACACGGATCACTTCTTTCTCCATGTTCAGCTGGTCTGCGATCATGGTGATCTCCTCCGAGGTAGGCTTTTGGTTCTGCCAACAATGGGTCAGTGTGAATATCGCTACTGGTAAGGTCTCCATTACTGCATTTATTATTTTAACAGCTGTAAAAGGATATTATACAGGTATGGGACCCGTTATCCAGAAAGCACTGAATTATGGGAAGGCCATCTCCCATAGATTCCATTTTAATCAAATTCTTTAAAATTTTAAAAATTATTTCCTTTTTCTCTGTAATAATAAAACAGTTGGGATCAAGTACAGGTACTGTTTTATTATTACAGAGAAAAGGGAATCATTTAACCATTAAATAAACCCAATAGGGCTGTTCTGCCCCCAATAAGGGGTAATTATATCTTAGTTGGGATCAAACACAGGTACTAAGATATAATTACCCCTTATTGGGGGCAGAACAGCCCTATTGGGTTTAATGGTTAAATGATTCCCTTTTCTCTGTAATAATAAAACAGTACCTGTACTTGATCCCAACTAAGATATAATTACCCCTTATTGGGGCAGAACAGCCCTATTGGGTTTATTTAATGGTTAAATGATTCCCTTTTCTCTGTAATAATAAAACAGTACCTGTACTTGATCCCAACTAAGATATAATTACCCCTTATTGGGGCAGAACAGCCCTATTGGGTTTATTTAATGGTTAAATGATTCCCTTTTCTCTGTAATAATAAAACAGTACCTGTACTTGATCCCAACTAAGATATAATTACCCCTTATTGGGGCAGAACAGCCCTATTGGGTTTATTTCATGGTTAAATGATTCCCTTTTCTCTGTTATAATAAAACTTTATAACTGGAGGAGGACAATGAATCTAACAGAGAATACTAACAGCAATGTTGACCCACTGTCTTCAAGTTATTTTAGGCAAACTTCCCCTTTAAACACAAAATGGCAGTATTATTAGCGCTGAGCGAGGGCCAGACAATTGGGGAGTCAGTGGCTGCACTAATTTAAGTAAATGAAAGTGAATGGGTTCGGCATTACTTTCATATGGAAATGAGTGACAAATGGATGTTAAACCGGAGACAGATTAATAAGGATTGGATGCGCTCAGCCTGGAACATGGAAAAATAACATTTGCTTTGTGGGAGAGACAGAGGAGAGGAATAATGGAGGGCAGAATTTATAAAATAAATGTATAAAATGAGATATATGAACGGAGTAACACAATAACTGCCCCAGGCTTAATAACCCATAGCAACCAATAAAGTGCTTGCTTTCAAACAGCACAATGGCAAATACCCCATCTGAACAGGGTGAACCCCCATGTGTAGTAAAAAGCACTAAACTTTGCCCGGTAGCAGTAACCCATAGCAACCAATAAGATTTTTTCTTTTAAAAAGGTGACTAGCAAATTCTACCTGCTGATTGGTTGCTATGGGTTATTGCTTTTTATTGCATAACCCCATTTGAGTATGTTACATTTAATCACATTTGGTTGCTGTTGCTAGAAGCTGGTAGTTGGTCCAATTAATGCTGTAATCTTTAGTAGTACTAGCTGCTGTGGCCCTGTTGATGTTCTCATGCTTTGATTGGCTACAGGTTGGTCTAGAACACTGTTCTAATGCACCGATTGGCTACAGCTGAGAACATTCTAGTGATCTGGTTTCAGGCAGCATTCATTGGACAAAATACTTGCTGGGATCTGGGCAATGAAGTGTATTTACTACAGGATTCCCTGCACCAGAAATAATTAAAGAACATTCCCCTCAGCTGTTCAGCCCAGTTACGCCACGGTTGGCAAAAAAAAATGAACAGCTTTACTAGATAGTCTTTATATCACAGATATGTCTAAGCTCTATGTCTTTTTTTTTTTTTATTATATTTTTTTTATTGGTTTGAAAATACAGGTATGAAGCCTGTTATCTACAATGCTCAGGGCCTGGGGATTTCCAGATAAGGGGTCTTTCCGTAATTTGGATCTCCTTACCTTAAGTCAACTGAAAATCATTTAAACGTTAATCAAACCCAATAGGACTGTTTTTACTCCAGTAAGTATAAATTAGATTATTTATAAAAATTAGAATTATTTTGTTATAATGGAATCTATGGGAGATGGCCTTCCCATAATTCCGAACTTTCTGGATAACAGTTTTCCACATAACATGTCCCATACCTGTACAAATCAGTGGTGAAGCAAAACAATGCCATGTCATGCATACAGTCCTGTGTTACAGTATATATAATAATCATAATAAAAATAATAACAGTAATAGTAAAAATGACAATAGCAATACTACTACTAATAATAATAAAAGCAATAAGTATGGGTAATAGCGATAGTAATAGTAAAGGTGGCCATACATGAGCAGATCCGCTCGCTTGGCGATGTCGCCAAGCGAGCGGATCTTCCCCCGATATCCCCACCTACGGGTGGGCGATATCGGGGACCATTTAGGTAAAAAAAATAATAATCCGATCGTTTGGCCCTGGGGCCAGACGATCGGATTATGTGAGCGGCAATGGGGCAGTCGGATCGGGGACCGCATCAACGAGCCGATGCGGTCCCCGATCCGACCAGATTTTCTAACCTGGCCGATCGAGATCTGGCCAATTTCAGGCCAGATATCGGTCGGCCAGGCCGCTCTGCTCTCCCCATACACGGGCCGATTAGCTGCCGAATCGGTCCAAGGGACCGATATCGGCAGCTATAGTCGGCCCGTGTATGGCCACCTTTAGGGTAATAGCGATAGTAATAGTAAGGGTAATAGCGATAGTAAGGATAATAGCAATAGCAATAGGAAGGATAATAGCGATAGCAATAGTAATGGATAATAGTGATAGTAATAGTAAAGGATAATAGCAAGTTACCAGAGTTACCAGAATTCCCAGTGATATAAAAATAAAATGATTATTGCTTAGTGTTGAACCCTTTCCTTCTGTGTTCCTGTTGCACTAAAGTGTAGCTATTATGAGAGCAACCCCTAACAAAGCATTTAGTAACTCAGTGGTTATGGGGAGGGAATCACACAATGCCGGGCTGAATGGAGGATGAAGGGCTAGGAGCACTGACCTCCAGGAAACTCTTCTCTAAGGCCACTCGTATGTTGGTCTCTATGCTGGTGCGTTTCTTCCTCCTGCGATTCAGCCCTTCCATCCCATGTCCTGGCGAGTTCAGAACACTTTGGTTGCTCAGGGAAGAGTCAGACGTTATGTTTTCTAAAACTCACAAAGGAAAAAAAGAAAGGCCAGAGTGTGATCAGGCAGTACATGGTTTAAAGGGGAAGTACAACTGTTAAACTATGGAGCAGATTGTCTTGATTCAGAACCAACTCCATACAGGGGGGGCCCGCACTCCATACGGGGGGGGGGGGGGGGCCTCGCACTCCAGTAGAGGTGCACAAACATGGTCGCACTGGGGGGCAAATTATATAGTTTCTCTGCCATTGTCTGGTTGGGAGATGTGCATTTCCTAGCAACACATACCTAGAAAATGTATCTTGTATGGGGTTTAGTTTTTGGGGTTTGTGCATCCCTGCAGTTTGTAGTTTAAATGGTCATCTGGTTGTTAGGTTCCCTCCTACCCTAGCAACCAGACAGGTCGGAGCATGTGTAACCCTCGGAATTTACACTCACCGGCGTCATTGAGCCACTTTTCCAGAAGAGGCTTTAACTTGCACATATTTTTAAAGCTAAGGTTCAAGGCTTCGAAGCGGGAGATAGTAGTTTGGCTGAAGTCATTGCCATAGAGTTTGCCCATAGCAAGCCCCACATCACCCTAGGGAGAGAAAGAGAGGTAAGTTACACAAAGGTGTATCGAGAATCTTAACACAAACAGATAAACATTGGGGAACAAAGCTCCCTCACATCTAGAGCCTGCCAGTGCTATGATGGCTGTAACATAACAGGAGGGGGCTATGGAACATAAGCCAGACAATGGCAGCTTGGACAAGGCTGAATCTGCAACTGATCCAATAAAAACCTCATAAAAGCATAAAAAGTATCTATTCACATTAGACAAATGGGGAAAAAAGGATAGGGATCCTTTAAACTCATGTATAAATCAAAATGAAATTGGACGCAAACTACAAAAGGCAAATGCATTATAATCGGATTATTATTTCAGCCATAATTAAACATTTTCTGTACCCCGGCAGATGTATGACTATGCAGATCCACACAGGGACATTTGCACGGATGCTTCGTATGTAAAGCAGTTTTACCACTTGGTGGTGCTGAGTTAACGAGGAAAGCGGCCGTTTCCAGCCCCGGCATTAAACCCTTTCCAGGCTGCGAGCGGACGAGACATTTATCTTGAATTCGCACCACTTCCAATCACTGAAATTGCGTAATTAGGACTGGAAAGGTTACATACTGCAGAGCGCCTTTTAAGTGTATTAACCTTTACACCTACAGTGCTGCATCTGGGGGCAGAGAACGCGCTTGGCGCGCTGGTAAGAGCAAAGCCCCTGCTGAGAAAAATACAGAGGCTGTTAAAGTGGGGGGCGCCATATATGCGCCTGAGTTACCCTATGACATTCTGCCAGACGGGGGGGGGGGGGGGGGGGGGTTTGTTCAGCCGGGGGCATTTTCCCCACCGTTGTCCCATTTCGTCAGTCACCTGAGTGAATCCGAGTTTGATGCGTCTTTGTTTAAACGTCTTGGCAAACTGCTCAAGCTCCTCAAGGTCGCTGGGCTCCTCCAGGCTTGGGGTGTCGATTCGCTTTGGTGTTGTCTGGCTCTGTGGAAGTTGCTGTACAGGGGTCGCAGCTATTGTGCGCGTGGGGGTTGCTGGCTGTGAGGGCGAAAATAGTGTATGAGCGATGAGCAGGCAAAAACAGTTCTGATTGCCATGATTATTGACCCTAGCAACCAGGAAGCAGAAGTAAATTGAATACACAAGGTCAGTTTGGCTCAACAGAGGTAATGGTTCTGTCAGCTGTGGGGGGGTATCACAGAAACCTCATACAGGTATAGGACCCGTTATCCAGAATGCTCGTGACCAAGGGTATTCCGGATTTGGGGTCTTTCCGTAATTTGGATCTACTACCCTAAGTCTACTAAAAAAATTTATAAAACATTAATTAAACCTAATAGGATTATTTTGCATCCAGTAATGATTATTTATATCTTAGTTGGGATCAATTACAGGTACTGTTTTATTATTACAGAGAAAAGGGAATCATTTAACCATTAAATAAACCCAATAGGGCTGTTCTGCCCCAATAAGGGGTAATTATATCTTAGTTGGGATCAAGTACAGGTACTGTTTTATTATTACAGAGAAAAGGGAATCATTTAACCATGAAATAAACCCAATAGGGCTGTTCTGCCCCAATAAGGGGTAATTATATATTAGTTGGGATCAAGTACAGGCTTTCTGTAATTCTGAGCTTTCTGGATATCCGGTTTCTGGATAACGAATCCCATACCTGTACATAACAGCTTTTTGTTCAGCAGCTCTCCAGTTTGGTATCTCAGCAACTATATGGTTGCTAGGGCCTTATTTTCCCTAGCAATCAGGCAGTGGTTTCAATAAGAGACTGAGATAAGTGTTGTAGAAAGACTGAATAGGTAGATAAGTAATTAAAAAAAAAAAAAAAACTATAACAATAAAACTGTAGCCTCACAGAGCAATCGTTTTTTTTCTGGCCGGGGTCAGTGACCCCTATTTGAAAGCTGGAAAGTGGCAGAAGAGGAACGCAAATAATTTAAAAACTATAAAGAATAAATAATGAAGACCAACTGCAAAATTGATAGGAATTGGCCATTCTATAACATACTAAAAGTTATAAACACGTAGCCTAGCAACTGATGGTGCATGTGTATACCTAGGGCACACTATTTCTCATAAGAGTCCAGAGACTAATGACCAATAAGCACCGTTCCCTTAGGGGCAGGTCTAATGTGTCTCCTCCATGAAATCAGCATTGTTTGTATTTAGCTTTATATAATAAAGTCAGCTCTGTGGGTTACCGACACGCCACTTATGCCAAGCAACAAATAGGTTTATAGGAGTTAGCCTGCTATAAGCATTCTAAATACAATTAATTTCTATTAATAAGCTTCTCAGGATGTGACTCTCCCCTAAAACCAATATGTAGCCAAGATGGCAGCAGAGACTGAAACTCCGAACTGGAACAGGGGTCATTAAGAAATTCCGCTAGAGGTGGAACCGGCAGGAGGCACTTTCAGTTGGTTACATTAATTGGTAAGATGTTCCATTCTATCATAGCGAGCTGAAGATGCCTTAATGAGCCCTGCACAGCATTCTGGGCCTCCGTCAAACAGAACATCCGCTATGGAGACATAGCACATTACTTCCGATGGAAAGATGAAGGGGCATGGTGAGGGGAGCTGACCTGTGAGGTGAGGGTGATGCTTGGCTGAGACTGCAGGAGGTTGGCTTGGCTTTGCTGAGGTAGTTGAGTTAAGAGATTCTGCGCCTGCAGGAGGCCTAGGAGGGAAAGAGAAACAAAGTGAAAGCCAATTTCTACAACCGATCAGCCCCTCCATTCTGTCTGCACAGCGAAGCTCCGTGGGAAATCCAACTTGCCTTCAGGCACACAAATCATTTGAGAAAGGAGATAACCAAATGGAAACCCAAATACAACTGGTTTGGGTCTGTTTTGTACCAAATGGAAGCCAGTCTAGCTATAGAACTTAAAAAGCAATGACACATACAACTGGTTTGGGTCCGTTTTGTACCATTAATCAGCAGGTTCCTGTTGGTTGGGAAGCAACCAACCAGTCAGTAGTTGGCTTCTTCTGCTCCAGTACAGTTAAAAAAAGTTGTTTCCTGTGGGTTTCAAAACCAACAGAAAGCAAACAACTTTGTTATTCTAACTGTATTGGACCAGAAGAAGCCAACTACTGACTGGTTTGTTGCTTCCCAATCAACAGAAACCAGTGGATTAATGGTACAAAACGGACCCAACGCAGTTGTATTTGGGTCATTGCTTTTGAAGTTTTATAGCTAGACAGGCTTCCATTTGGTTCTCTCCTTTCTCAAATGATTTGTGTGCCTGAAGGCAAGTTGGATTTCCCATGGAGCTTCCTGGTTTCTCTGGGTTCCCAGCCTACAGACAACCGAACACACCAAACAACTTTATCATTCTAACTGTATTGGACCAGAAGATAGCAACCAGTCAGCTTTTGCTGGTCCAGTAGAGTCAGCAACATATTAACCAAACCGCTTTCACTTGTTCTTTATGGTTGTTTATGTCAATACAAGACAAGAAGGTTGCCCATATCTAGTACTGGTACAATGCCCAAAGAGATAGCTCTAGCTCCTCTGGCTCTAGTCCACCACATTTAAAAATAAGAATGTAGTAGTTCTCCTTAGGAAGGTTCCAGGGCTTCCACTTACCTTGCTGCCCCTGCGGCGTCTGTGAGATGATGAATTGCGCTGGCGGCAGGTTGGTGGTTGGATGCACCAACACAAATTGCTGCAAGTTAAGATTTTGTTGCTGAAGCTGCTGCAGCTGCTGTAGATCCTGTGAATACAAAAACAGCCATACATTGACTCAAAGGTGAATTTGGCATGGAAATAAAGGGCAACTGCTGCTGAGCAACTTATACAAACTGTTCAGAAGTTATACTGCCAGGCTCACCAACAGCCTACCAGGAAGCACAAGAATGAAATGTAATATTAAAATGTTAGTTTTAGAAAACTGGAAAGAAAATAAGACAATTTAGACCAAAGGTCCCCAACCTTTTATACCTGTGAGCAACATCCAAAAGAAAAAAGTGTTGGGGAGCAACACAAGCATGAAAAAAAGCTCCAGAGGTGCCAAAATAAGAGCTATGATTGGCCACTTGGTAGGACTGGCAACCTACATGAGGCTCTGTTTGTCAGTACACCTGGTTTTTATGCAACCAAAACTTGTCCAAAATCCACAAATTCAAAAATAAGCACCTGGTTTGAGGCCTCTGGGAGCAACATCCAAGGGGTTGGTCAGCAACCTGTTGTCCCCGAGCCACTGGTTGGGGATCACTGATTTAGACCAATAAAGATTGTGGGGAAGTGCATCATACAAACAAAGGATCCCCACACTTCTCTGGTTCCATACCTGTGCAATCTGTATTGGTTGAGACAGGGGAATCTGTGTCATTGGAGTGGCGGCAGAGGCGGAGATGGTGGCACCGGCGGCGCTGTGTTGCTGGCTGGCAGAATGCTGCACCGCGGCTGCGAGTAGTTGGGCCTGGGCCTGCTGTAGTAGCAGCTGCTGTTGGGCCGGCGTCAGTGTGAGCTGCAATACACAAAGAGCATAAGGATGAGAGGCCGGCGGCCCATGGGGGGTATGAGAGGCAAAGGTTATGTATATAATCAGATTTTATGCACAGCAGGTGTAGGGATAACATTGAGCCAAGTGCTGCATCTGGCACACAACTTTTATTTCTTCATTTAATAAAAGCACCACCAAGAGGTAGCTGTGGCATATCCCAACATGAACAAGTGTCTCACAATGTACAGAACTCACCACACTTATATATTTATTGCAGAAAAGGAAGCTACTCCCGGCTACGTATTGCAAGGCTACTGTGCAGTCCATACAGACCTAGACATTGGCATTCTGAGGCACCTTGCAATTGGTTTTCATTTTTTGAGTATTCATCATTTAGCTTTTTGTTCAGGAACTCTCCAGTTTGGAATTTCAGTAGCTTTCTGGTTGCTAGGGTCCTGTTTACCTTGGCAACAAAGCAGTGCTTTGAATGAGAGACTGGAATATGAATAATAGAGGGACTGAATAAAAAGATGGAGAATAAAATGTAGTTCACACACCAATAGCTTTTCGGCTGCCGGGGTCAATGACCCCCACTTAAAAGCTGCAAAGATGTAGAAGATGAAGGCAAATAATGCAAAAACGAAAACAGTGAAGACCAACTGTAAAGTTGCAAGGAATAGGACATTCTATAACATACTGAAGGTGAACCACCCCTTTAAATCTGCTTGTTTTGCAACCAGTAGGCCTTTAGTCAATCTGACTATCCACATGGGGGCCATATCTGGCTGATGATATTATTATTGTTTGACTCTTTGGCCACATTGGGGGACTCTATTGGATCACATTGGGGAATGGGCATGCAGGGGACATCCAGGGGCCTCATGAAGTCCTAATCCAACAGGATTTGAAATCCAGTCCAGTCACAACTAGATAAGAAGTCGGCCATTGTTTTGGCATCAGTTTGGTCAGCTGGCCCAGATATCAGCCAGTGAACATTCAGCTCAGTACCTAATTTACATTATTGCATAACAAGGGGTAAAAGCACTCCTGGTTTTGCAGAACTACAACTCCCAGCAACCTACTCCTGCACAAGGGGGGGAAGCTGTGCTGCTGTCCATTTCCAGCATACAGAGTCCATTGCATTTCCTTCCGGCTTTCGAGAACGCAGGCGGCTATTAGATACAGAGTCTGCCGTGCAGGAATCTCGCAGCAAGGAAAAGTATATGGATAAATGCAAAGGCGCTCCCAACCCAGTCATTATTCTGAATAAGAAATAGGAACACGCGATGGCGCGACTCACCGGGCTATTCAAGCTCCTTCCTCTGTACGGTCTAAAGAGACAAGTGTGCTGCTCAAGTGCATGGAAAATATGTATAATTCTACATTACTCATAAAAGTCAAAATAGAGAAAATAGCATGGTTGGGCGCTCAGGTTGTTAGCCTCTTGCTGGCGTGCGTGGGGAAGGAAATTCATGGGAGTAGATTATAGGGAATGCCGGCTGTGCCAGTTTCAGAGAATATTAAAAGCGGTGGCCGCCGCCAGGCAGGGAGCACTAACCAATTGGGACATAAAGTACTACCAGTCCTACTAATAAAGCTCTCATTAACTGCTGGTTCTGGACTGACAGATCTGCCATTAGACAGAGAAGCATCGTTCCCAAGGAGTCCTGCAGTGGGTCAGGTACCTGAGGGCTGCGGGTAGGATTTTCAGTATAGATGGGGGTCGGCAGGTCATAGCCGGGTTGTGGGTTTTATCCATATATTTCTTACCCTACGTTATCTATATTAAACTTTTTTGAAACATTTTTTTCTACCCCTGCCCACTTCTGATGTCCTTGCTTCTGGTTAAACGTTGTTCAGCGGGTCACAAGTTGGGTTGCGGATAAGGCAGTTGTGGGTCGGGTCAGGTAGCAGGTCAAAGATGTGGGTTGCAGGCCTGGGTCTCAAAAATTGCTTCCACACAGGACTCTATACAAGGTATTGCAGCAGCAGTATTAATAGCTTTGTCATTTGCAGTACCCATTCTGACCTGTTGTGGGTAGGACAATGTTTTCCATAGACTACAGCAGAACAGTGTCCCAAACTGCATTTTCAGCAGCTCATAGTTTAAAGGAGAAGGAAAGTCATCTTCCAATTGATTCGCCACATTAGTGCCACCTAGAACACTATATTTATTCAGCAGCATACTATATCAGAGTAAAGAGCCCTAAAAACTCCCTCCGTTTGTTTTAAATAGCAGCTGCCATTTTAGCTTGGTCTTGGTTAGAAGCTCAAATCACACATTCCTAAGGGAGGGGGGAGTGAGTTCTTATGCGTTCTTATTGGAGGTGAGAGCAGGAGAAGGGAGAGGGAGAGAACTGAGCAGACTCAAGCCCCAAACCTGAATGAGCCCTAAAAGAGAGTAAATCGGACGTTCACAAAAAAAAAAGGAGACTAGAAATCCTGTGTTTCTTCTGATAGAGGACTCTTATGCTTATGGCTGTATTTACACAGACCTTTCTGATAAAGCTTACTTAGTTTTTACCTTTCCTTCTCCTTTAATGTACCAAGAATCCACTGCCCAAGAGTAGAAATGTTTGACCAGGGCCAACATTTGGAATATAATAGAGGAGAGGAACACATCGACGCTTAACTGTAGTCCTTATGCAACAGAATTTTCTAACCTGCCCAATAGATATCCCTCTAATTTCCAGACAGATAGTGAGTTGGCTGCTGGCGGGGCCCTTTATATGGACCAATAAGCACCTAACTTGGTATGGTTGAGCAAAGTTGGCAGCTTTTATTAACCAATGCGAGGCCGAGCTTTAGATTTGGGGCAAAAAGACCCCAACCCTGAGCCAATAACCATGCCCAGCCTTACAATGGTTAAGCAGCAGCAGCAGCAGAGCTTTCAAATGCCATTTAAAATTTCCCAGCGCCAGATTGGGACCTGGCACATTTCACATATTTGGCACGTTCTCTCCTGAACAGATGAGTTAAAAATCTGGCGGAGTAATGAAGAGACGGCACCCAGAGAATATGTACATTAATATTCCACTTATTCACGGGAAACGCAGCAAAATGCTCCAGTGAGTAGCAGGGGCCCTACTACGCGGGCAACGCGGGACTCTTACCCCAGTGATTGGTCCGCCAGCTACCATGAGCTGAGTCTGGGGGATGGCTGCCTGCAGTGAGGGCTGCTGGGAAGGCTGCACCGCTTGCGTCGGCTCCCCAGGCTCTTCTTTAAATTTAGTCTACAAACAAATACATAGATGTTTTAGTACTGAGGGAAAATGAAAATGGCAACTCAAATATGAAATTGGAAAAAAAAAAAAAAAAAGTCCATACTGCAGTGTCTGAAAAAATAAAATATGGCAGCTCCTACCCATAATGATACAGAGAGGGAACACAATACGCTGTACCATCATACTGTACTGTCTATGGGAAGTGAAATAGCTCTTCCAACGCACAGATATATCCGAGATATATAATAAATGAAAGAATTTTACATTAAATTATCTTTAAAAACTTTTTTCAAAGGCCTATTTTAAATATGGTCAAAAGGATATGTATAGAAACAATGGTGAAAAGGATATAGGACACCCCAAATCTCCCCCTAACTGGCCTTCAGGCTGGGCCCCCTTAGCCCATAACAAGGTTACAGATATATAGAAACATTGGGGTAACAGTCACCCCGCTATAGTTCCAGGGGTACCCAGGGCACAAATAAGCACTCACCCCAAATCCCCCCCTAACTGGCCTTCAGGCTGGGCCCCCTTAGCCCATAACAAGGTTACAGATATATAGAAACATTGGGGTAACAGTCACCCTGCTATAGTTCCAGGGGTACCCAGGGCACAAATAACCACTCACCCCAAATCCCCCCCTAACTGGCCTTCAGGCTGGGCCCCCTTAGCCCATAACAAGGTTACAGATATATAGAAACATTGGGCTAACAGTCACCCCGCTATAGTTCCAGGGGTACCCAGGGCACAAATAAGCACCCACCCCAAATCCCCCCCTAACTGGCCTTCAGGCTGGGCCCCCTTAGCCCATAACAAGGTTACAGATATATAGAAACATTGGGGTAACAGTCACCCCGCTATAGTTCCAGGGGTGCCCAGGGCACAAATAAGCACTCACCCCAAATCCCCCCCTAACTGGCCTTCAGGCTGGGCCCCCTTAGCCCATAACAAGGTTACAGATATATAGAAACATTGGGGTAACAGTCACCCTGCTATAGTTCCAGGGGTACCCAGGGCACAAATAAGCACTCACCCCAAATCCCCCCTAACTGGCCTTCAGGCTGGGCCCCCTTAGCCCATAACAAGGCTACAGATATATAGAAACATTGGGGTAACAGTCACCCCGCTATAGTTCCAGGGGTACCCAGGGCACAAATAAGCACTCACCCCAAATCCCCCCCTAACTGGCCTTCAGGCTGGGCCCCCTTAGCCCATAACAAGGTTACAGATATATAGAAACATTGGGGTAACAGTCACCCCGCTATAGTTCCAGGGGTACCCAGGGCACAAATAAGCACTCACCCCAAATCCCCCCCTAACTGGCCTTCAGGCTGGGCCCCCTTAGCCCATAACAAGGTTACAGATATATAGAAACATTGGGGTAACAGTCACCCTGCTATAGTTCCAGGGGTACCCAGGGCACAAATAAGCACCCACCCCAAATCCCCCCCTAACTGGCCTTCAGGCTGGGCCCCCTTAGCCCATAACAAGGTTACAGATATATAGAAACACTGGGGTAACAGTCACCCCGCTATAGTTCCAGGGGTACCCAGGGCACAAATAAGCACTCACCCCAAATCCCCCCCTAACTGGCCTTCAGGCTGGGCCCCCTTAGCCCATAACAAGGTTACAGATATATAGAAACATTGGGGTAACAGTCACCCCGCTATAGTTCCAGGGGTACCCAGGGCACAAATAAGCACTCACCCCAAATCTCCCCCTAACTGGCCTTCAGGCTGGGCCCCCTTAGCCCATAACAAGGTTACAGATATATAGAAACATTGGGGTAACAGTCACCCTGCTATAGTTCCAGGGGTACCCAGGGCACAAATAAGCATTCACCCCAAATCCCCCCTAACTGGCCTTCAGGCTGGGCCCCCTTAGCCCATAACAAGGCTACAGATATATAGAAACATTGGGGTAACAGTCACCCCGCTATAGTTCTAGGGGTACCCAGGGCACAAATAAGCACTCACGCCAAATCCCCCCCTAACTGGCCTTCAGGCTGGGCCCCCTTAGCCCATAACAAGGTTACAGATATATAGAAACATTGGGGTAACAGTCACCCTGCTATAGTTCCAGGGGTACCCAGGGCACAAATAAGCATTCACCCCAAATCCCCCCTAACTGGCCTTCAGGCTGGGCCCCCTTAGCCCATAACAAGGCTACAGATATATAGAAACATTGGGGTAACAGTCACCCCGCTATAGTTCTAGGGGTACCCAGGGCACAAATAAGCACTCACCCCAAATCCCCCCTAACTGGCCTTCAGGCTGGGCCCCCTTAGCTTGAGGCCAATGTTATTAATAAGGAAAAAAGCAAAAATATAGGAAGGTCACTTTTTCCCCCAGAAACTTCCAACCCTAATTTGGTTCCCATATTGTACTTGGAGCAGTGGCAGCGATCGCCAAACTCACAGGCAGATAGACACACCTCAGTGTAATTATATCTATATATCTATATATAACACCCAAATGGAATTTAGGAATGTTTTTTTGATTGCTGCCTGATTAACCCTGCGATAGCCAAAGCTGGGCATGTGGAATTGCAGAGCCTATAGACCAAGTGAGGGGAGAAAAAATAAATAAATAAAAGGCAAAACCTGCAGTCATTTGGGTAGAGGAGAGAGAGGAGAGAGGAGAGAGAGGAGAGAGGAGAGAGCTAGCTCTTTATGGTAATTAAACCGGTTCGGCAGAGCATTTGAATTCTGCATTAATTTGCATATTTTCCCACCACCTGTTTCAGGGACTGCGGGCTAATTAACATAAAGCGCTGATTAATTCTGCCAGTCACTCGGAGATAATTACAGTGCAGGACTGTAAACACTCGGCTCCGGAGATACAGCCTGTTTGCCAACATCTCTCTTGGGGAGAGGAAAGTTTTGCCATGGCAACGAAAGGCAATTTTCTGGCTTTTCTTAGTCCAAACAGAAGGTCGCTATAGCTGCACAATAACTATTCTGACCCCTTCTAAGCTTTGTACCTATCAGCGGTGATGGCGGAGACGGGGGGGACCCAAGACCCACTGCCGTTTGTGAAAGGCTCCGCTTAAGGTCCGTCAGAAAGTTCCCCTCCACCAATCAAAAGCTTCATCAAGGCATTAAAATGAAGTAACGTGCTTTAAAGGGCAAATAAACCTTTGTCGGCGGATGAAAATATTATAAGGCAAGTGCCTGCTATAACTTTCAGCATAGCCGCAGAAGGCACAATGCCCTCAGTTTGCCATAGGCTGTACCAAGGTACCATGAAACCATGTCGGCCATTTCCTTCTGCCCAGGGGACCGTGTTATTGTCTTGGTCCCTACAGCGAAACAGAGTTTTAGTCAAATAGCAGGGACGATAGATCCTGGAAAAGATTGGGGCAATGAACTATAAAAGTCTGCCAACCAGGAAAAGCAAAACAAGAATTACAGGATTGCCGTGTAAATCTTACAGAACCCTGGAAAGGCTTGGTGACGAAGAGGCAGGTCCAACATATGTAGCCTTTATACCATAGGTAAATATAGCAGAAACCTGCTGATGCTCAAAACAAAGGGGTGAATGAATTTGCCATTGAAATAAGCACGTAGGAGGGGCCCAAATACCCCAAGAAGAGCAAGATGGAGTAGTAAAGATACTGGGTACCCAACCCCTTTTTACCCATGGACCACATTCAAGCTGGGGAGCAACACAAGCATAAAAATTATACCTGGGGGCACAAAATAAGGGCTGTGATTGGTTATGTGGTAGCCCCTTATTGCCTCCAAGCCTTCTCTGAAGCCACTGGGAGCAACATCCAAGGGGTTGGTAAGAAACATGTTGCTCCCGAGCCACTGCTTGGGGATCACTGATCTAAAGCTCGATAAGAAGGCATCTCAATGAGGTACAAAATGGCTGTGATAGTATCACTGAAGAGTATTGTAATGGCAGGCCAAGCCCCATTGGCTGATCCCAAGACCACTTCTTGTGAGAGGTTTATAAAAAAGAATTTTGTTGCCTAATTTGATGGCCGTAAAGTAAAAAGGTGTTTTTATAGAGGTCAAAGACCAGGCAATGTTTCCAGCCTTCTCTTGCCCTTTGTCAAGCCTTGAGAAGGGGCAAGAGAAGGCCCAAAACATTGCCTGGTCTTTGAACACAAAAACTTTTCACTTGGAGAAAACAACAATATGCTGCAGCACTTCCTTTTGCAGAGCCTTTGAGCCGCTTGATCACCCATCCAAAAAGGATATTAAATGGGGGTTGCTGCACTCTTGAAAATTAAAAATATGAGTTAACTGAAAGACTTAGACGAGTCATGTATTCTGACTAGTCTACACTTGACCAGGGGCTACTTAACAAGTCCAATTGTAAAAGAAACAACGTCCATTGCTATTTGAGATGGTATTTTCCAGTACAACAGGTTGCCTTTTGGGCTACATGGGGCCCCAGCTACTTTCCAGCAGATAATAGGCTGATGGATCAGCTGGTATTAGATTTCATTTGTGAGGACTGATTGCTAACCCAAAGAAGTGCTCAGTGGTTTACAAAGAAGTAAATCGGGGTAAAATACTGGAAAACTGTTGATAAAATCCCAAATTACTCAACCATAGTGACCTCATCAATGGTAAACTGTCCATTATGGATAAGTGGAATCCAGTCTCTGTTTCTAAAACCTGACCTATCAACGAAGACTTCAAAAGCTGTAGAATAAAAGCCCTTTTCAAAGTAAACACGCAACCCAAATTCTATTTTTAATTAAAAGATCCATCCATGTAAAAAAGGTGTCCCAAAAATCTGAGCTGTTAATTACATATTGCCTGCCCTGCCCCTGGGCCTCGGGCATAGAAGTAGGGCAGTTACTTTCACTTTCCATTTAGCACTTCCCAAATGCCACTGCCCTCCTTGCCGTCTATAATTGAGTAGCCTGTGCATTTCATCACGTTCCCCATTCGATGATGCCCTGACTTGCATGAACTGCCAAGCGGCTATAAGTGTTAAGGTGGCCATACACGGGCTGATTCTAGCTGCCAATACAGCAGCTTATCTGCCCGTGTATGGGCACCACTGACAGGCCTCCCCCAACTGACATCTGGCCAGAATTTTGGCAGATCTTGATCAGGCAGGTTTGATTTTTCAATTGGGTTGGGGAAAACATCAGCTCATTGATGTGGCCCCTGATCCAATGGCGCTTATGCCTGCCATTTTAATGCGATCGTTTGGCCCTTGAGTAGGTGGGCATATCGGGAGAAGATCCGCTCGCCAAAGGAGTGGATTTTACAGTGTATGGCCACCTTTAAGGTCCCCATACACGGGCCGATAGTAGCTGCCGATATGGGTCCCTTAGACCGTTTCGGCAGCTAATCGGCCCGTGTATGGGCACTTCCGACGGGCCTGCCCGACCAATATCTGGCCTGAAATCGCCCAGATCTCAAACGGCAGGTTAGAAAATCTAGTCGGATCGGGGACCACATCGGATCGTTGATGCGGTCCTCGGATCAACTTTGCCTATGCCCTGGGGCCAAACGATCGAATTACCCTGGATTCTCCCGATATCCCCCACCTACGGGTGGGCGATATCGGGAGAAGATCTGCTCGATTGGTGACATCGCCAAGCGAGCGGATCTTATGGTGTATGGGGACCTTTACACATCTAGGTTAAATCAGAAGAAGGTAGGGGAGATTTGTAAAACAATTTCCATTCCATTAGGCTATTTGGTATGCTCTCTGGCTTCCCCATCTGGGGGGCGGTTGCCATTGGATTTGTACAGTACGCACGTTGTGTAATATGGAAATATTTTGTGGGATACCCCTAAAGCTTGGCTGAAGAGCTAGCCTCGGTTGCTGTACATGAATATTTAATTCATGTATTTAATAATAGGGGAATTCTCCCAGCGAGAGTCTTTGGCCACGGAATAAAGGAAATGATCCCATAAAACAACAATTCATGTAGCCTAAAGCCAAACCGAGGCGCTTTCATTCAGCCCATCTGATAAACTGCCTGCCACTGTCTCTCTGCAGCTGCCGGCTGTGCACGGCCATGTACCCCTGCCTAACTGCCAGTTATTATTTGCATACACATGAACATGCCCAATGAACAACATAGCAGGCACTGATAGAACATGTCTAGAACGTGGGCTAATGGATCTTAAAACAAAAGAGAAATGAGTAAATGTAAGTGGTGATTCCCAGGGCCAGATGGATAGAGCCTTTGTTCCTACCCAGTACCTGAACCTGCTGGAACACGTTACCTGTCACAGGATATAAATGAAAAGGGTGCGGAACAAGCTGAAGCCGAGATTCACCGAACCGTCTAGAAACTGTAACCTATTTCCTGGCTACCAATTCCCTTTCTCATACAAGCACCGGTGAAACAGCACATCTTGCCCGTCATATTATCAAAGGCACATTTATTCACATACAGTTAAGATATATATTTTTTCAACCCTTAAATAATAACAAAAAAAATATCACAGAGTGGCTTAATCTATGGCAATGTGCATAGGAAAGGCTACTGCCTGGCAAGGTCAGATCATTTCAAGAAAAACAGCTTTTCAATAAAAATTACTTTTTAAATGTACATAATTTTGCTCATAACAAGGTTACAGATATATAGAAACATTGGGGTAACAGTCACCCCGCTATAGTTCCAGGGGTACCCAGGGCACAAATAAGCACCCACCCCAAATCCCCCCCTAACTGGCCTTCAGGCTGGGCCCCCTTAGCCCATAACAAGGTTACAGATATATAGAAACATTGGGGTAACAGTCACCCCGCTATAGTTCCAGGGGTACCCAGGGCACAAATAAGCACTCACCCCAAATCTCCCCCTAACTGGCCTTCAGGCTGGGCCCCCTTAGCCTAGAACAAGGTTATAGATTTATAGAAACATTGGGGTAACAGTCACCCTGCTATAGTTCCAGGGGTACCCAGGGCACAAATAAGCACTCACCCCAAATCCCCCCCTAACTGGCCTTCAGGCTGGGCCCCCTTAGCCCATAACAAGGTTACAGATATATAGAAACATTGGGGTAACAGTCACCCCGCTATAGTTCCAGGGGACCCCCCCCCCCCAGACTGACACTGGCATGGCTGCACTCTTGGAAGCAGACAGAGAAGGACCTACAGGCAGCATTAAGGTAGGAGAGGTAGGGGTTGAGGTAGTTATATTTGCATACAGTGTAGGTAGGTAGGCAAGCTCACACAAGGAATATAATATGGAGACATGGTACATATAGATACCACAATACGGTGCTAATAACTAAGCAGAGACAGTTCTTACCTGTACATTTAAGGACTGTGCAGCAGCCTGTAAACTTGTGCCAGCGAGCTGGACCTGTAACATAGCAGAAAACAAAGCCAGTGAGTTACAAACCCATAGAAATGCTCTGTACAAACAGGCATTGCTTCACCAATAATAATGGGTGAGTACATAGCCTGTACAGAGAGATCCCATAAAACTATGGCACATAGGGATTCCCCTGTACTAAGCACAATTCAGCAGGAACAGCCCCCTAAGTTTGCTCATAGCCTGTACAGAGAGATCCCATAAAACTATGGCACATAGGGATTCCCCTGTACTAAGCACAATTCAGCAGGAACAGCCCCCTAAGTTTGCTCATAGCCTGTACAGAGAGATCCCATAAAACTATGGCACATAGGGATTCCCCTGTACTAAGCACAATTCAGCAGGAACAGCCCCCTAAGTCTGCTCATAGCCTGTACAGAGAGATACCATAAAACTTTGGCACATAGGGATTCCCCTGTACTAAGCACAATTCAGCAGGAACAGCCCCCTAAGTTTGCTCATAGCCTATACAGAGAGATCCCATAAAACTATGGCACATAGGGATTCCCCTGTACTAAGCACAATTCAGCAGGAACAGCCCCCTAAGTTTGCTCATAGCCTGTACAGAGAGATACCATAAAACTATGGCACATAGGGATTCCCCTGTACTAAGCACAATTCAGCAGGAACAGCCCCCTAAGTTTGCTCATAGCCTGTACAGAGAGATACCAGTATAGGAATTCCCCCATACCAAGTACAACTGAGCAAAGAAAAGGCTCACGTTGGGGAAAAGCCTTGCACTGTCTCTGCCTTTTCATTGTACGGATGTCAATAATGACAGTTGACCTTAAATTAAGAACCTGACCACTCTGTAGGAAAATAAATGAATTCCCAGAAGCTTATCGGTTATTTGCTGAGCAAAACAAACATCCTCACATGGCTGCCTCTCGCTACCAGCAACTTATTTCAATGAACAGGAATTTCTGAAGCAAAGCTGCAGACAAATACAAATTATATATATATATATAAATATATGTATATGTAATGATTGTTTGAAAGGAATGCCATCATTGCCCTGCCAACCTTGCCATGCAAAGAATGTGCCCAAGGAAAGCAGCCTGGCACAGCCCGGTCACGTGACCATTTATCTAGACTCCTGGATTCACATCTAAGCAACTGGGTTGGCAAACAGATCTAAGGCAAACATTAAAGTCAGGGTCGGCAACCATGGGGGTATAAACAAAGGGGGCTACTGCAAAAATTAAAATATTATACAAGCCTTATCTCACTGAAATAAACTGTAGAATTTCTGAAATAATGAAGTTACTGTTTCCCTCTCTGCATCTGTCTCTCTTCATTCACTCTGCAGACAGGAGTCCGGAGTCTGACTCTGATTCACTGTCTTAATACAGCCTTTATAGAGGGTGTTTCTTTTGCCAAGAAAATGTAATAGGGTGAAGACACACAGAGCTACTTAGTAGCAGCTACTTGTCACGGCTACTAAATGCCAGAAAATCCCCTGCCATAGAAAATACTGAGAATTTCCCCAGCTAAAAAACACGTAGAGACAATTATCAGTAAATGATCAGCATTGTCTCTTTCTGTAGCTGTGACAAGTAGCTGCTACTAGTAGCTCTGTGTGTCTTCACCCTTAGAGCCTACTCTTTCATAATCACCAGAAATCCTGTCTCTCTACATGCTGGATGGGTGCCAGAGTCAGCAACTTTTTTAGATTTGTTTCTGCTGGAATTGGTAAACTCTAATTACAGATGCACCGAATCTAGGATTCGGCCTTTCTCAGCAGGATTCAGATTTGGACAAACCCTTATGTGACTTTTTGTCACAAACACATCCGGCATGTAGAGAGACATTATCGGTTCAGTATCCGTCCGAATCTTTCACAAAGGATTCGGGGTTCGGCCAGATGGTTTTGGTGCATCCCTAACTCTAATACATCTGCTAGGAACAGAAGCCACCCCCCAAAGGCTCTATTGGTCCTGTCAATCAACATCAGACTCTGGAACCTTCAAAAAGGAGCCATTGAGCCAATAGCCTAGTAAAACACTCATAACAGAAACTAAATTTTAATTGCAGAAGCGCTCCGAGGACTATGAGCAAGTTTCCTGTACACAATTCATGTATTGGGTTTGGACTCCCATTATACCCCTTACCCTACTAAAAGTTAACTTTTCATACTAAAAAGGTGAAATACTCTTTAAACAGAGTATGTTGGTTATAGAACATTTCAACTGGTCTTTTCTTTTACTTATTTGCCTTCTGACTCTTTCCAATTTTTACATAAGGGTCACCGACCCCAGCAGCCAAAAAAACTATTGCTCTGTGACCTACAATTTAATTGTTATCTTTGCTTTCTATTACTTATTCTTCTATTCAGGCCCTCTTCTCTCCATACAACAGTCTCTCGTTTAAACCACTCCCTGGTTGCTAAAGTAATTTAGACCCTAGCAACTAGATACCTGCTGAAATTCCAAAGTGGAGAGCTGCTGAACAAAGTTAAATAAATAAAAAAATGAAGACCAATTGAAAACGGTCCCAGAATATTATGCTCTATATCATAATAAAAGTTAATTATAAGGTGAACAACCCCTTTAATTTCCATCCAAGCGATTCCGATGCCAACACCCCCTCTCTCCCTGTTGCCATGGCAGTGCATTACCCTCTCTGCTAGTTACTAATTTAGCCCAAGTTTTTCCCCACGTGCCTTTATGTACCAAACACAGTTTATCTCCAGTTTCCAGGGATATAACCCAGACGGGTGCTGCACAGTTGTTGGTATAAACATTCCAAGAATTTTTAGAGCTCAGCAACCTGCAGGGAAGGTGTCACTAATGTGGCTTAAAAGCATCTGGGCGGCATCTTCCGGGCACAGCGGGCGTTTTTAAAATCAGTAAAGTAACGACAAGAGTGTAAGCCATTACCCCCGCTAAACTTCCTAGCCAATCAACACGCACGGCGCGGGGCTCAGGAACTAATTAGAAGCTAATTAAATACCTCAACAACAATCGGCAAATCTAAAGGAGGCCATACTCAGGAAGATTTAAGCTGCCATCTTGGGCCCTTCAGACCAACTGGCCTCAACCCAACAGATATCTGGTCAAAAATCCTCCAGATGTCGATCGGACAGGCTTAATTATTCTTTCAGACTGGAGATTTGCTCATTTGGTGACCTTGCCAAACAAGTGAGTCTTACCGTGTATGGCCACCCATAGTGGCATCCTACATCTTGCCAACAGATTAGAAATAGTAAGGGCTTAAGGGGCAAATGAAAATCTCACCAAACTCTCCAGCTAAGCACACACAACATTTTAATTGGCTAAATAACCAATGACCAACGTACTTGGCCAATCAGAAAGCCAAGGCTGTTCCCACCATACGAGGAATACTGTAAAAACCCAATAAAACCTTTTCAGTCATCTCGGTTACCAGCGCTATCTGGCCTGATGCCCAGTATAGGAACCTCTACCAGCAGGTTCTGCCCCACTTTGGGCCCCAGAACACTCAGCAATTAAACATGGCTAGTTTGAAGAACAAACGGACCAATAATGTACACACAAGGTGAAGTATCACAGGTACCCCATAACCTACAATACAGCAACTCCCACCGATACTTACAGGTGGGAGTTGCTGTACTGTAGGTTGTATGTAGGTATAAATGTAAATATATAGACAATAACAGCTCTGCACACAATAAGTCATACCCTCATACTATACCATAATGCCCAACTTAGAATGGAAACCCAATCACCCAATACCCAATAAATACCCACATCTTACCTGGTGGAGATGTCCGAGCAAAGCCTGTGCCTGGGCTGATGTGATGGCTCCGATGGGCACCGCTTGTTTCTGAAAGTCCAGGCCATTCGTTTGGGTGCCTTAAAAAGTAGAACCAAACAGATCAATTAGGCGACTTACTCATTCGCTGTAACGATGCCCCCTGCAGCCCACCAGCTATAACTGAATCACAAGTTCAAGCAGGGCCGATAGGAGTCATAGTCACAGACAGCTGGAGGGTGGGAGGCTTGACAGTTTCTATGCCAACCCGTTAGCTTATTCATATTGCTCAGCACTGTACCAACTGATTTACAAAATAAACCAAAATGATGTTGCCTACTGATCTGATATACGTTTGATCCAATTAAAAAAACACCTTGATCACTGCTTTAATCCCCACGTTGCTTCCCATTCAATTGGTTGGGAGAAACTGGCATCACAAGCAACACCTGGGTGCTCGACTATAAACGATCCGATTGGCTCTGGGCAGGTTTTGCACTGTTGATATTCTGATACTTGGCTATAAGTTGATTTGTCCTCTGCCCAATTAACTTACAAATGGCCCCCGGGGGTACAAACGTGAGTAGGGGAAGGTCACCCCTGTGTTAAAGAGCCGGTAGCCTCTCACCTGTGTTTCCATCCCCGCTCTCTGATGATTTACTGGTTTCTGACGGATTGTTCATTCTTGCATCTGCACAAAAGATAAAAACACGAGGAGTGTCCGGTCATTAAATATAGAAATCATTTCAAAGTAAATTAAATCGGTTTAAGAATTTTCCTTTTTTGAAAGACTATACGTTGCTTTACGTTGTACTGAAATGTTGCCAAATAAATACATCCAAAATGGAAATATTGTATCAGAAAACTCTTTAGTCCCTATTTCGTGGCTACAGGGGGAGGTGTTGTCCTGGTCCTTATGTGATTGTTGTTACTTCCTCTTTGGCATAAAACAGCAATGCCATCTTGCTTTATGGCAGGGATTTGGATTTAGACACTTAAGGTGGCCATACTTAAGCTGCAAATTGGGCCCTTCAGACTGCTAACCTGCCCGTGTATGGGGCCCTCCGACATATACCTGGCCAAAAATTGGGCAGATGTCAGACAGGCTTGATTTTTCATTGGATCGGGGACCACGTTGGCTCATTGATGCAGTCCTCTCTGCGACTATCCCCATCGTTGCAATGCGATTGTTTGGCCCTAGTGCCACAGTGGGCATATTGGGGGAAAGATTTGCTTGTATGGTGACCGTGTATGGGCACTTTTACGGTCAGAATGAGTCTCTCATAAGATAAATACAATGGTGTTTCAACTATCTAGGAGGAGACAGGGGCACTTTGGGGCATTTTCCAGGCTGATCTGATCGCTTGGTGGCTAGGTTAATCAATCTAGATATTGTATGAGAATTTCAGGAACAGCCCAATATGCTCCTTGCCAAGCAGGATATCGAATGTGGCTGCTAGATCTAGACCAGCGTTTTTCAACCACTGTTCCGCGGCACACTAGTGTGCCGCGAGATGTTGCCTGGTGTGCCGTAGGCAGGGCACCAATGTACTAGGGGGGCACTGCTCTTGGCACCAATGTACTAGGGGGGCACTGCTGCTGGGCACCAATGTACTAGGGGGGCACTGCTGCTGGGCACCAATGTACTAGGGGGGCACTGCTCTTGGCACCAATGTACTAGGGGGGCACTGCTGCTGGGCACCAATGTACTAGGGGGGCACTGCTGCTGGGCACAGAGTTAAAAAATTTAACTTTTTCTAATGGTGGTGTGCCTCGTCATTTTTTTCATGAAACAAGTGTGCCTTTGCCCAAAAAAGATTGAAAAACACTGATCTAGACAATGAGCCTGGAGTGGCCAAGTCGGCAACTTAAGTCAGACCGTGCATTCCAAGCTCAAGTTTCATGAAGAACACATTAAAGGGGAACTAACTCACGAATAAGCTTTTAACCACTAGCCCCCGCCCCTTTCTAAACCACATCAACCTGTGTAAATGTGAACTGTTCCCCAGTACCCGGCGGGTAAGCGCAGAACTGAGCAATGGGTTTGGTGGCTGCCAATGCTGGCAGTGCCACGTCTGGTCCCTCTGCTTCAATCGCCAATAAGAAGCATGGCTACTAGAAACCCTGGCGATTCCTGCTGTAAAGTCCAGGACTGAAAAATAATGAAAAGGATGTGGGGGTTTAGTTTCCCTTTAACATTGAGTAATAATGTAAAGCGAAAACAGCTGCTTTTCCGGAACTCAGCCAACAGAGAAATCTCAAAATGACTGCAGAAAGTAGCAGGTGTGCGAGGCCCGAGCGCTGGCTCTCAGGGGAATTGTGCCCCCCAGTCAGTGATGGCAGCTCCGTGCCTACAGGAAACCCCGAGCAGTAAGAGAGAAGGCCCCACTTTACACACAAATAATAACGGCATTCACTGCATCTCCTCACACTGATCAAATATTTATAACCCATTAGTAATGCACTCACTGCCTTTGCTCTGTTACATGAGAGCTGCACCCCAAGAACAGCACAGGAATCATAACCAAAAGTTACTATAAGGCTGAACTACAACTCCCACGTATATTCCTGCAGAGTGACGGGATTTGCCCCAATAGTATAGGCAATAATATAAACCAATTTTTATGGTGCTTTCACTCCTTATCCCCTCCCTCGGCAAAATCGTTCCCAATTCTATTAACGTTCTACGAATCGTTCCCACACCTTGCGTCTCAACCCTTTCTCCTTGTAGATTGTAAGCTCTGTTGGGCAGGGCTCTTTACCTCCTGAATCATTTACTGATTGCTTTATATGTTACTCTGTATGTCCAATGTATGAAACCCACTTATTGTGCAGCGCTGCGGGATATGTTGGCGCTTTATAAATAAATGGTAATACACTGGCACAGTTGTATGGTATCTGTACAGGCAATTTTCAGGGGCTGTTCCTGCTGAATTATGTTTATTTTGGGGGATACCTATCCTACCAACATTACTAGTTTAATAGTACCTATTGCTGTTCAGGCTTAAGGTGGCCATACACATTGCGAAACGCTCATTTGACAAAGTCCCCAAACGAGTGGATCGTCTCCTGATATGGGCAATAGGGCTAGCTAATACAATCGTTTGGCCCCAGGGCCCAATGGACTTGGACCGGCAGCTGAAACCTGCCTGAGTATTGGCCACCTTAACTAAGAAGAAACTAAGGATATACCCCATTTAGGACGATTTATAATGCTGTTTTGGCAAGTCATGTTCCTTATTTAACAGGAAAGTTATGGGAGTTGATAAGATACAATGGCTCCGTATGCAAGGCTGAAACTGTAAGCTAAGCCAATAACATTTAGATACAGAGGAGGGGTTGAGTCATAAGAAATGACTGTGCGAGTAAATGCTGGGGGTATGGGACCCCATAGCTTATGTATAATCCAGATTTGTTTCTACAAAAACCACTTACATTACCAGTTCTACATAACCAGTTACAAACTACTACTACTGTTTCTACACCAGTCAACCAGCTGGCTACCATGTTTTCACCTCTGGGCAAAAATATAATTTCCATAATCAGTTTGCACTATTGCCATGGTTACAGCCGTTTATCATTTGACCCGTGGCCACACCCTACTTTTTAGACCCACCCAAAAATAATCTGTATGTTCCATAGATAGATCAGATATATGGGGTTTACAATGCTCAAGCCAAAGCCTGTTGTGAGGTTGTTGGAACCAATGGGAGCTGGGCCCAAATTGCTGCATGCCTATCTCAGCTTATGTCGCCCAGAACCTGTAAGAGCACATACACCTGCCCCTGTGAGCTTGCACTCATTTATGGACTTTCTCCATTAAGGCTGCTCCTTAAGGGTGAAGACACACAGAGCTACTAGTAGCAGCTACTTGTGGTGGCTACTAAAACAGACAATGCTGATCATTTACTGATAATTGTCTCTACGTGTGTTTTAGCAGAGGCAATTCTCAGTATTGTCTATGGCAGGGGATTTTCTGGTGTTTAGTAGCCGTGACAAGTAGCTGCTACTAAGTAGCTCTGTGTGTCCTCCCCCTATCACATATTCTTTACAAAAGAAACACCCCCTATAAAGGCTGTATTAAGACCTAACTGTCAATCAGAGTCAGACTCCGGACTCCTGTCTGCACAGCGAATAAGGCAGGGGATTTTCTGGCTTTGAGTAGTGCTGACAAGTAGCTGCTCCTAAGTAGCTCCGTGTGTCTTCACCCTAAAACCTAAATTTGTCCAACTCCCCCTAATCTCATAACAAGGATATAGATATGAGAAAACATCGCCTTTATAAACCATTTAACCTACTGATGGCAGCCAACAGGTAAACCCCCTCAATTTCACCCTAAATGACCTTCAAGCATTCCACAGAATATAGATATTGTCCCCTATGGGGACCATTATTTGCCCTAATGCTGGGGTCCCTGAGTCACTAACGGGGCCACCCCCACAGGTAGGATTCAATGCAGACAGAAAAAGTTTAATTAAACCATCCATACCGGTTATAAATGTATTTAAAAATCTGAGTTGTCAATCATATATTGCCTGCCCCGCCTCTATGCCGAAGGCATAGAGGCGGGGCTGGCAATATATGATTGACAGCTCAGATTTTTAATAATTATTTTAACTTCCCATTTGGTGCTTCCTATACATCACCTAGATGGCAAATGCTTAAGATTTTGGGGTGATCCAAAGCTTTGCCTTAATAACAGTGCACACAAAATGGCGCCGGCCATTGACTACTGACTACCAATTCCAAGACTGGAGGGGAAATAAATTCACTAACTGAAACAGTGTAAGTAAACTTTATTTTGCTCTACGAACCTGATTTGGAATTACTTTTTAGGGTGACGGGTCCCCTTTAATCAATACAATATACTAATGTCCTGTACACAGGTACAAAGCGGCTAAACTTCAAGCGCGACTATAACGGCACATTAAATAATAACAAAGATAAAAGAGAGAAGTCAAACTATCCTCCTCCATCGAAATCCTAATTAAGTCGCATATCTCCACTGACGATCAAGAGGGGGGGAGACATAATAACCAACACCCCCCCCCCCACACCTGCTAAAAGAATTCATTAGTCGTAACACAGCAGCGCAGGCAGCGTGACAGAATCAAGCAGGGAGCTAAGTGGCGGCGGGATGGAGCTGCACTGCCTGTGACCGACTGCCGCCTCTACATATGCCTATTCGTTTATGCATTAGTCATCCAACCCCCCCCCCCCTATTTCCATATTAAAACGGTTTATAAGAGCCCGGGCGGTACCCACCTAGTGCATAGTCGCTGCAGTCCAACATGATGGCATGCCGAATGAGATATTAAGCATCCGGAGAAAGGGAGGAATAAAAAAAAGAAGGATATCCCTAATGAGACGACAGGAGGCTGGGGGGGGGGGGGGCATTAGAGCGACGGTTCCATAGCGATGGGGAAGAGGAGAGAGAAAAACTTGCTGGAGTTTGTAGTCTCTCCCCGCGAGCGCGATCTGACATTGTCAAGGCAACTGAAGCGTGAAAAAGTTCCCCCCCTTTTTTTTTTTCGCAATAAAATAGAAACAAAGATTGCAGCTGGCAGTTTCCATAATGAAGCTTAATCAGTATGCGGCTGATTAGGGCCTTATGCAAATGTTCCCTCGTTAGTGCGGCAAGCCGGCACTTTGAAGTCCGCGGAGCAATTCATTCGGCGGCTACACTGAAAAGCGCTCCGTGCATAATTTAAAGCGCCGGCATAAATATTTATCAGCTCATTTGCATATTAATTGGTTAGCGCAAACATTCCGAGCCGGAGAGGCGCGTACGAAGGAAAGGGGGGGGGGGGGCATTATACCCAAAAAAAAACCATCTCTCGAGTGCCAGAATAATAATTAAGGGAACAAAATGAAATTGCTTCTACAGAGTTGGCTTCCCTGACCCGACTGGGAGATGGGCCCCGGCACGGCGAGGGAGAGGGCAGGGACGCCGGCGCGGGAGAGACGGGGTTAAAGTGGGAAATAATGATGTCAATTTTACAATTACAATAAATTAAAAATGAACAGTCTGGTGGAGCTAGGCCTGAAACAACAGGCGTTTTGGGTGCAGTTACCTGGTTGCTAGCACTCTGCTTACCCTAACCAGGGCTGCCATCAGAAATCACGGGGCCCCTCACAAGCAAATTTTCTGGGCCCCCCTCCTCCCACGCCTTGCCCCCCAATGCTCCCTCCCGTTAGTACAAAGGACACACAGACATAGGTCGCCAGGGCCTCCTAAAACATTGGTAGCCAGGGCCCCCCTGCATCCTCCAGCTCCCCCCCAGAGTCCTTCCCAGCATCCTCCGGCATCCCAACTCCCACCAGAATCCTCCAGCTCCCCCCCAGCAACTTCCTGTGGCTCCCTGCTGCATCTGCACAGCTCACCCCCATCGTCCTCCAGCGGCTCCCCCAGCATCCTCCAGCTCCCGCCCCCCTCAGCGACTTCCTCCAGTTCCCCCCAGCGACTTCCTCCAGCTCCCCTCAGCTTCCCCCCATCCCAGTGACTACCTCCGACACCCCTGCGGCTTCCTCCGGCATCCTCCAGCTCCCCCACCAGCGACTGCCACCATCTGCATCCTCTAGATATGTGCCTACAGACGCACGGGCGCAACCAATCAAATTTCGCGCTGCCCACCAATGGCAGGGCCCGTAGTTCTTTAAAGGGGGCCCGAGCACGGCCAGGCCCCCTTTAAAGCGACATCGTCCGGGCCAACTGTCCCCCCCTGATGGCGGCCCTGACCCTAACAACCAAGCAAGGGTTAAAATGACAGACTGAAAGAATACAATATAAAGTAGTTTCTATATTCTGAACATTACTGAAGGGAAAGGCCCTCCCGTCTATGGTCAAACCACAACTCCCAGCCTTGCCCGATACTCAAAGGCACGTTAAAGGGAAGTAAAACCAAAAAATGACATTTTGGCTAATTATAGAAAATGCAATAGCAAGCAACTCTTTAAAACCAGTAGAACTGTACATCAAAGTTACTCGTAATAGTAATTTTCATTCAAAGCGGTGTTCATTCCTTTGCACTGCTGGTTCTGCCTCTTGCAACAAAGTAGCAGCATTCACCCTAGAGAAAAGGTTAAATTGGCAACTCAGCGCTACACTGCTGCAAAAGTCAGAGCCACCAGGGCAGAGAAAGGGACATATAGTGATTCCAATAGCAATTTACATTTACACACAACTTTAAATCCACTGACATTTTGCAGTTCATTTATATTTCTTACATAATTTTATTTTTGGGTTTATATCCCCTTTTTTGAAGAGTAAAGGGCAGATATCAGTAATTATGGCACCTAGACCAAATATAATGAGTCAGACTACATTTCCATTATATCCTAATAAACCTCAGGTTTGACATACAAACCACCACCTGGTTGCTAGGGTCAACTGCACCCTAGTAACCAGATAAGATTCAGAACCAATCAATAATTATGTAACAATTCTGTCTATATCATATTACATCTATGTTAACCTGAAGGCTAATAGTACAGGGTTTGGGGCCCCCACTATGGACGTGCTTTAGACCAATAGTAAAAAGGCAGAAGGCAGGGAAGCCGAATAGAAAAGACAATTAGATAAAAATAAGAAAATCAAGGTTGAGTGGTGGCAACGTGGCATATACGGCTAAGGAAATGGATACCGTCTCCCTGCCGTTAAAGGGGAACTCTACCAAAAACAGTTTTTGCATAAAAAAAAAAAAAGGGAAAAGCATTTTCCCATCTACATTATTTTAATATAAATAATAATTCCTTTTTTTCTTTCTGCATTCGCTCCTGGAAACAATGTAGCATTAGTCATTCGGCTTCTGTTACAAGGATTCAGGACTCAGAACCAGCAATTCTACATAAGCATTTTTGATGGGGGGGGGGGGCACAGAAATCCACTAACTGCACAGCTACCTAACTACAGGCAGATTTGGGTGGCCAAGTTTCCAGTTTATATCTATCACACAAAATTAAAATGATAATTCTGAACATAATCATTTTATTGGTCTTGGTTATTCAGAAAAGAACCCTTTTTTTCTTTTAACCTTTTAGCTGACCTGAAGTGGAGACCTGCCCCAATATCTTAATAAACACAATATATCTACAGTTTGGCTTTACATTGTGATCTAAATAAACTGATTGCTTTAGGATTTTATAAATCTGGCAATTTTAAAAGGGAAAGAATAACCTCACATATTCATACAGGGAAGACAATACCCTACCAAACTGAGGGGCTAGTCTACCTGAGGGGGTCCAAACACACTCAAGCTGTTATTGAGCCAAGGGGGCCCAGCCTGAAGGCCAGTTAGGGGGGGATTTGGGGTGAGTGCTTATTTGTGCCCTGGGTACCCCTGGAACTATAGTGGGGTAACTGTTACCCCAATGTTTCTATATATCTGTAACCTTGTTATGGGCTAAGGGGGCCCAGCCTGAAGGCCAGTTAGGGGGGGATTTGGGGTGAGTGCTTATTTGTGCCCTGGGTACCCCTGGAACTATAGCGGGGTGACTGTTACCCCAATGTTTCTATATATCTGTAACCTTGTTATGGGCTAAGGGGGCCCAGCCTGAAGGCCAGTTGGGGGGGGGGGGGGGGGATTTGGGGTGAGTGCTTATTTGTGCCCTGGGTACCCCTGGACCTATAGCAGGGTGACTGTTACCCCAATGTTTCTATATATCTGTAACCTTGTTATGGGCTAAGGGGGTCCACCCTGAAGGCCAGTTAGGGGGGGGATTTGGGGTGAGTGCTTATTTGTGCCCTGGTGTTAAGCTAAGAATAAACAAACATTTTGTACAATAAAAAGCTCATCTTGTTGAAGTGATTAAGAACATTGCAGATCAGAACATATATACCAGGCATAGTAAACATCTACACTTTGGCTTCCCAAGGGCTGATGGAAGTCTATTTGGCTAAATGAAGAGTCCTCACCTGACAGCCAGGCATGGTTTGGAATCTTGGAAGAAGAATGCAATTTCATGGTGTATAAAGACGACTGCTCTTCCCAGAGTGTTCTACTTATTTCAGGCTCTTCCTATAGACAGAGATAACTAAAATCATACACTTACAGGCGGTAATTTGGTTTTATTTGGCAGGAAAGTTTCGTATTCCCCTGGGCTTCACGTAACACCAAGCCTCCCCAACTTTCCCAAATTAAGTGTGGCACCTACCGGTAAAAAATAAACGCTGGATAGACTTAGAAAATGATTTGGTGACACCAAACCTGCTCCTTTTTACATCTGCGTCCCTAAAAAAGACAGAATTAAAATAAAAACACTATAGGCGGGTTCATGAAATGAAATATTTACAAGTCTGGGAGAAAATGTCAAGTACAAATTAACAATTAAAAAAAGAAAAATTGTCTTTATTTTTAGTGTTCATCCCTCCAAAATTTAAAACATTTCCTAAAAACCTTTTTGTAAAATATTTTAAACCCCTAAAAAATCTGATATATTGAGGCATCTCACCAACGAAGATAAGAAATTATACTGAATTATTAAAATTACACTACAAAAGAAATGTATTCTTCCTTGCATCTTTACAAGCTGTTCTAATGCCAAGCCAAAATAGAAAACATAGGTAAGACATGTAGAGGCACAAGATGTACCCCCTACTGTAAATGATAAGGATATTAGCAGTCACTGAGGGTTCTGTGCCCATATAAAGACACAAGGCTGCAGGCTGAGTTATACAGGGAACTCTGAGTATCACTCATGTATTATAAGGGATAATGTACCCCCTACTGTAAATGATAAGGATATTAGCAGTCACTGAGGGGTTCTGTGCCCCCCATATAAAGGCACAAGGCTGCAGGCTGAGTTATACAGGGAACTCTGAGTATCACTCATGTATTATAAGGGATAATGTACCCCCTACTGTAAATGATAAGGATATTCAAAGCTGCTGAGGAGTTCTGTGACCCAGTTAAATATGACATCATCTACTGATCATTATCAGGCTTTACTAATTACCAGGGTGTTGTAAGAGCTGTACTTGGCCATATTTTGGACAGGCCACTAATATAATGTGAACTTGTCCTTTTCTCTAATGCAAGAGTTCCATTGAACCCAAACCAAACAGGTCGGCGTAATTGCACCATCAGTGACTGATGGAGCGAATACGCGGCGCCGGAGCTGGTGTATGAATACGGCACCTGCGGTTTGACAAACATGTACCCGATGTAAGTTATCCTGGTCCCCCGGGGCAGGGTACGGCACAGTATAAAAGGGGCTAATTAGCTCAATATTGAGAAGTTACCATTAAGTCGCTAAAAGGCCAAGTGAAACCAGCAGAAATAATAACGTAATTATGCAATCAAACGCAAGCTTATAATAGGGTTTCGCTCTCGCCACCCGCAGAGCTGAGGCGGAAAATAAAATGCTGCCAGTCCCGCCTTCCACTCTCCCCCCTGACGAGCCGGCCAGGTTATGCAGATCGCTAATCAGCCATGGCTATAATTATATTACATCTTGGTACAATCGTCGGGAACATTTAAAGCCTGGCAGAAGTCGTCCTGTTGTTGGAGGCAATTAAGCGTCACGTTTTGTGGCGAATAACTTATGAAAATGACCTGTAAAATAGGCAGGCATTCCTCTGTACTAAATACAATCCAGTGGGAACAGCCTCCTGAGCCTGCACAGACAGATAGGCATTTGCTGTACTAAGTAGAGTTCTGCGGGATAAAAAGTATATTTGGTTTATTTGAAGCCAGGAGCAATGTTAATCCTAAAACTGCTATAATTCCGTGCCCTAACAGTGTCTGCACTCTCTGATACTCCGGGCGCATTGGGTCCTGCTGTGCTTTCAACCTGACTCCTCAAAGCCTCTCCAGCTGCACCTCAAAAGAACCTGGAGCAATCGGTGCAAAAACCCCATAATCCCCCATATCTAATGGCACAGAGAGCTTACGCTCTATTCCGTGTCTGGGCACAGGGGGAGCTGGGTTTATGTGCGCAGCGCTCTAACCTGCTGGCTTTGATTTCCCCTGCAAGAGAGCAAGCTGTGATCTTGATTGCATTATCCAACTGGGGATATATTTTATAATGTTTCCACCAATTGCTTTAAGCTCTGTGGGCAGCGCGGTATCATAAGAGCTGGGATTCTGAGGATCAACTGAGTGATGTTCCGGAATATATTGTGCTGCTAAAATGCATGATTAGATCAAATAACCCAGCGATCCTGCACCTCCAGCTCATACAGACGCTGTATAGAACATTCACAGAACAGCCCGTGCCTGTACATTTCCATTTATACATAGGGGTGGAAGCTGCCATGCTGTTTGGGGTCACTATGTCTAACAGGGGGCTGCAGGAATAACAATGAAAGCAAACACATGATTGGTTGCCATAGGTTACTGCCCAGAGCTTATAAATGATCCCCAGAGTGTACTGTGGGCAATGCTATACTCCTTTAGGGTACGTGTTCTTATCAGCAACTGGATCGGCAAACACACAGATCTATGGGTGATATCGGGCTAATTAATGGTTTGGCCCTAGGAGTGGTCGGGAGTGAGGACCACATTAATGAGCCGGTGCGGTCCCCAATCTGAAGGGGAAAATCAAACCTGCCTGATTGACACTTAGCTAATTTTTGGCCAGATATCAGTCAGGTAGGCCCATTAGGGGGTCCCATACACAGGCAGATAAGCTGCCAAATCCGTCTAAAGGACTCAAATCGGCAGCTTAAATCTGCCTGTGTATGGCCTCCTTAATGGAGGAGAGGTAAAAATTAAGAAAGCCCTGAGTCCTCTCTAAAAAGAAACACAGGATTTCTTGTCTTCTTTTTTGTAAACATGTTCTTGAGTTTCTGACTTCCTCTCAGAAAAATCCTTCACTCCCAGGGCCAGAGTCTGCACAGCTCTCTCCTGCTCCCCCCTCCCATAAGAACTCATAAAACTTACTCCCCCCACCCTTAGGAATGTGTAATCTTACCTACAACGGCTACAGCTGCAAGAAGGAAGCTACTTAAAATGGCCGCGGCAATCTTAAACAAACAGAGGGAGCTTCTAGGGCTCTTTACTCCAGCTATGGTAAAGCTTTCGGCAAAATAAATATAGCTTTCTAGGTGGCACTAATGTGGCGAATCTGTTGTAAAATGCAAAAATGCCTTTCCTTCTCCTTTGAGAAAGCAAATCAGATGCCACTCCCTATGTAAACTGCAGCGGCCTGACCAATGCAAACTGCCCCTTCTGTGGTTAGAGTGAAGACACACAGAGCTACTATTGCCTATGGCAGGGTATTTTCTGGCATTCAGATGCCATGAGTAGCTGCTACTAAGCAGCTCTGTGTGTCTTTGTACTTACCGTACAGCAGTGCTGTCCAACTGGCGGCCCGCGGGCCGACCCCCCTCCTGTCTGGCTGCTTTGATGGCTTACCTTTGAGTAAGCATTCAATAGTATCAGTACTGAGATTAACTGCCCCCCTGCATGGTTCTCACCTCAGATTCAGGCTGTAATCCCTCTGTATTGTTTAAAAATGTAATGTAAATGTTTTTCACACCTTTTAATACCTGCATTGTTCACCCCCTGCAGTGTTCACACCTCAGGCTCAGACTGTAATCACTCCCATTGTTCACTTCTTCACACCTCAGACTTAGGTACTGTAGGCAGAGTATGGCACATACAGCCAGCATAGGGCAGGTAGAGTATGGCACCCACAGGCAGCATAGGTCAGGGAGGGTATGGCACACACAGGAAGGGTAGGGCAGGCAGAGTATGGCACACACAGGCAGGGTAGGGCAGGCAGAGTATGGCACACAGAGGCAGCATAGGGAAAGCAGAGTATGGCACACACAGGCAGGGTAGGGCAGGCAGAGTATGGCACACAGAGGCAGCATAGGGAAGGCAGAGTATGGCACACAGAGGCAGTGTAGGACAGGCAGAGTATGGCACACACAGACAGCTTAGAACAGGCAGAGTGCTTCCTGTGTGTGCTATACTCTGCTTGCCCTATGCTGCTTGTGGGAGGTGAACCTGGCAGGGGGTTTGTTGTGGGAGTTTGTTAGCAGTTGGAAATAGTACCGTGTGTAATTATGTACCGGGGGTTGCTCTGCTATCCACAGGGGAGGAGGAGGCATATGGAATTTAAGGGTATATCTTAATATGACATAATTCTTTCACATATGAATGATGGTTGATATCCCCACAGTAAGGACCAAGCATTTGGGATTTTGCTGTGCTACCACCATTGTGATAAAATAGGTGTGGTTTGAAGTGGGTGTGGTTTCAAAAAGGGGAGTGGTCAAAACTGGCTTCCATTAGCGGCCCTCCACCATGTATGCTAGAGAAATTCCGGCCCTCGGCACCGTAGAAGTTGGACAGCACTGCCGTACAGCAATGTTTGGAAATGGTCTGTCTCTTTAAATGATTAGGACAAGGAGTGTAGGAATGAGTTACACACAGAGAAGTGCTGGAATGGAATTATTTTGACTTTCCAGTAAAGGCTCCGTTCCACCTGTTGCCTGCTGCCTAAGGCAATCCTACTGCACAAGGCTGGGTCACTTCCATCTCTGATCGTACAAGGTAGGGATGGATATCTACTAGGTTCTGCCTCGGGCTCATCTTATATCCAACATGTAAGCCTCCGGCATCCTCGGTCTGCGCGTCTTCCATGGGAGCAGCAGGGAGGCCCAAGTACAAGTACGACGAGTGTTTTACCTGAACTTTACTATATTTTGGAACAAAAATACAAAGAAATAAAAAGGAGCAGCCTCAGGTGTTCCCAAATCATCTGGGGAGAAACTGCAGAGAGAAACCACTAATCTCCTTTATCTACACAATACTGCGAGCTGGACCCGTGGTATTTACAGACAATGTATTATAATCCTAGCGACTTAAAGCAGATTTCAGCAATGTGTACCCTCCCTCCATATTGTAAGTTTTTTTTCCCCTGACAATTACACCTCGCAAGCTGGTAACGGAGTTACTACTCCCAACAAGGGTTGGTCTGAGAGTTGTAGTTTCCCTATATCGGATATAGGGCTGTCCGGGTCAAAACTGCCCGGTTTTCCAAATTAGCAAGGGGCAGGACTCACTAAGATTGACACACCAATCAGCCAAATGACAACTGCCACGTCATAGGCCGCCTCATGACATCAAATGACCCGCTCCTTCCCTCATAACATCACAGGCCACCGCCCCCTGCCCAGAGAAAAGATGGCGGCAAAGGTGGCAACCCTGAGGCAGAGGCTTCCCTAGAAAGGTCACTCAGGGACTCCACATGTGATAGGAAGCAAAAGCAACCAGACAGTGGTTTGAATGAGAGACTGGTACAGGTATAGGACCAGTTATCCAGAATGCTCGGGACCAAGGGTATTCCGGATAAGGGGTCTTTCCGTAATTTGGATCTCCATACCTTAAGTCTACTAAAAAAATCAATAAAACATTAAACCCAATAGGATTGTTTTGCATCCAATAAGGGGTAATTATATCTTAGTTGGGATCAAGTACAGGTACTGTTTTATTATTACAGAGAAAAGGGAATCATTTAACCATGAAATAAACCCAATAGGGCTGTTCTGCCCCCAATAAGGGGTAATTATATCTTAGTTGGGATCAAGTACAGGTACTGTTTTATTATTACAGAGAAAAGGGAATCATTTAACCATTAAATAAACCCAATAGGGCTGTTCTGCCCCAATAAGGGGTAATTATATCTTAGTTGGGATCAAGTACAGGTACTGTTTTATTATTACAGAGAAAAGGGAATCATTTAACCATTAAATAAACCCAATAGGGCTGTTCTGCCCCCAATAAGCGGTAATTATATCTTAGTTGGGATCAAGTAAAGGTACTGTTTTATTATTACAGAGAAAAGGGAATCATTTAACCATTAAATAAACCCAATAGGACTGTTCTGCCCCAATAAGGGGTAATTATATCTTAGTTGGGATCAAGTACAGGTACTGTTTTATTATTACAGAGAAAAGGGAATCATTTAACCATGAAATAAACCCAATAGGGCTGTTCAGCCCCCAATAAGGGGTAATTATATCTTAGTTGGGATCAAGTACAGGTACTGTTTTATTATTACAGAGAAAAGGGAATCATTTAACCATTAAATAAACCCAATAGGGCTGTTCTGCCCCAATAAGGGGTAATTATATCTTAGTTGGGATCAAGTACAGGTACTGTTTTATTATTACAGAGAAAAGGAAAAGGAAATCAGTTTTAAAATTCTAAATTATTTGATTAAAATGGAGTCTATGGGAGACGGGCTTTCGGTAATTCAGAGCTTTCTGGATAATGGGTTTCCGGATAAGGGATCCCATACCTGAATAATAAGGAATAAAAAGTAATAATCACAATAAAACTGGAGCCTCACAGAGCAATAGCTGTTGGTTGCCGGGGTCAGTGACCCCCATTTCAAAGCTGCAAAGAGTTAAAAAAGGGGGCAAATAATTCAAAAACTATAAAAAATAAATAAATAACGAAGACCAGAACCAGCCCCTTTAAATGCATTGCAGCCTTTCAGCACAAGATGGAACAAGTCTAAGCCTCGCAAATGGCCATTTCACATAATGAGCAATCTAATGGCTTCAGCCAAGTCAGTGTGACAGTGGCCTAAGCCTTTCCTCGGGACGCTAGCCCTTTAATACGGGCGGCTAACCGAGCCCTCATTAGCAGTAGCGACACCTCAGAGCGCTAATGGCAATGGCACGCGGAACTGGTGTGTGTGTGGTCCTAACGAGCCATAATGGGATATGACAAGCACCGTGCCTTCCTGCCCCCTCCTTTGTCCCACAGGCCATTGTTCCCCGCCATCACCCTGCGCTGCTTTTTGTTCCTTATGGAGCCAAACACATTCAGCTGGTAACTTCCTAAAGTAAAGAACATTAACAGGAAAAAGTTTGTGTGGGACGGCGGCAATGCAAATCCTACTGCATATTCCCACCTCTATAGAGAATATGCGGCTGTGCATTCAGTAACAGCTGGAAATCTCTCCGTAATGTGAAACGACCAAGCTACACACGACCAACCTCTTTTCTTAAACTTTACAATTAGTTTTTGAATTATTTGCCACCTTCTTCTGACTCTTTGCAGCTTTCAAATGGGGGTCACTGACCCCGGCAGCCAAAAACCTATTGCTCTGTGAGGCTCCAGTTTTATTGTTATTGTTACTTTTTATTCCTTATCTTTCTATTCAGTCCCTCTCCTATTCATATTCCAGCCTCTCATTCAATCCACTGCCTGGTTGCTAAGGTACTTTGGACTCTAGCAACCAAATAGCTGCTGAAATTCTGGAGAGCTGCTAAAAAGCTAAATAATTGAAAAAAACAAAAACACAAATAAGAAATGAAGACCAATTGCAAATACTCAGAATAGCACTCTCTACATCATACTAAAAGTTAAGTTGAGGTGAACAACCCCTTTAAAGTTGCCATACTGAGGCCAACAACTGCTCTTGGCCAAGGCAAAGAAGAGCAAGAAAGCAAGTTGCAGAATAGCTCCATCCAAATGGACAGAAGCCAAAATTACTTGAAACATCATTTCAAATTAAAAAAAGGTTTAATCTAAAACTGGGCTTGTGTTTTATACAACAAAGCCTGCTCCCTTAAGGTGGCCAACTGGTACAACAGCCCAACTGATTGGTCCAAACAGTGAACGGATGGATCGCATACAAAGGGACACACATGTATTGTCACTTGGGCTGCCCACTTCCAACGACTGATGGAGCTAAGGGTTAAGACACACAGAGCTACTAGTAGCAGCTACTTGTGATGGCTACTAAAATAGCCATGAAAAAGTAGCTGCTACTAGTAGCTGTGTGTGTCCTCACCCTAAGGGCAACTAATCTCCCCGCAATGCCACCCCACCGGCTAGAATGTACATTCTAGCCGGTGGGATGGCATTGCGGGGATATTAGTTGCCCGCGACAAGGGAGATTTGTAGCACGGCGACTAATGTCCCCATCTGTTCCAGCCCTAAAAGAGAAGTGGAGCCGCAGTTATTCTTCCCTTCTATTTGGCCAACTGATGGAAACTTTCCTGAAGAGATAAAGGTGCCCATACACCTTCAGATCTGCTCGCTTGGCGATGTTGCCAAGAAAGCAGATCTTCTGTCGATATCCCCCACCATCGGGAGAATCCGGGCTAATTTGATTGTTTGGCCCTGGGGCCAAACGATCGAATTATAACAATGGGCATAGGCAAAGTCGTTCCGGGGGGCGAATCAACGAGCCGATGCAGTCCCCGATCCGACTAGGTTTTTTAACCTGCCCCATGGTAGTGCCTATACACGGGCCGATTAGCTGCCAAATCAGTCACCAAGGCACCAATATCGGCAGCTAGAATCGGCCCATATATGGGGACCTTAATCCTCAATCTGATCAGTTTACAGAATTATCTGTCAAAGTAGAACCAACCCAGTGATACATAACTAGATATTCAAGCGGTATTGGTTGGAAATGATTTTGCCACATAAATATTTTTAAAAAATCTTCGTTATAGTAAGACCAAGCTTATCCTGAAACAGTTGTTTAAAATTACGTTTTGTCCATCAACACTGATCATTCGGTGCCCACTAACCTTACCATAATTTGATGTATTTGCACTAAAATTGTTAGTTACAGAGAGAAAAATCTTAACCAGTATGGCCATCTTAACTAGTCTCAATGTACACAGTTGGGCTGGACCTGTTGGTGCATTATCCAGTGTAGGATAATAGGCTCAAGCCCTTCTGTGCTGCCTGCGCTCGGGCCAAATTCAATATGCAGAAGGGTATGAGCTTGAAAGGTAGTTTCACAGCGTAACTGCCATTTTTATATAGCTGTAATTGGGTAAAAGGAATCAACAGATTTCCCCACTTGGCCATAGAGAAGAAATTCTTCCATCACATTTCAGGCAGAGGAGGGGGGGTTAAGTGGCCCCATTATCCTTGTATGCAATCTGGCAGCATAAAATTGCTACAATCTACAGGACAAGTCCAGGAGAGGGAAAATGAAGAGTTTGCCAATGAAATGACCGAGAAGTGGATATATTAGCCATGCTACAGAGAGATATATGGGAAGCTTTTATGGCACTCAATCAGGCAAGGGGTGCAGGATGAATTATAGGGTGGGCGACACTGAACAAGAAAGGTGCTATTGGGGATGAATTAGGGCCGGTAATGGCTAGCTGCCCTGCTGACACGTTCTGTTTAAGGTGTCAGTCACCGGGGAAATTGCCACAAGACCACTTGATACCGGTGAGTGAACCGGGGGCACGGGGGTCATGTGCGGAGAGATGGTGGCGGAGGGGCATCTGCATATAGATGGTATTTCAAGCCAGATGGACCTTATGTGAGCTCAGGAAAGAGAGAATAATGCGAGTGTGCAACAGAATAACCGATTCAGCTGTAGTACATAAAGGGGATATAAACCCACAGTTTTGCATAATGAAAGAAGATCGCAAAAAATAGAACAGACAGCAAATGTAATCTGATTAACCACACAAGGAACTGCCCAAGTAATCTGTGTACTAAACACAATTCAGCAGGAACAGCAACAGTTTGCCCATAGCCTGTACAGAGAGATACCATAAAACTATGGCACATAGGGATTCCCCTGTACTAAGCACAATTCAGCAGGAACAGCCCCCTATGTGCCATAGTTTTATGGTATCTCTCTGTACAGGCTATGAGCAAACTTAGGGATTCCCCTGTACTAAGCACAATTCAGCAGGAACAGCCCCCTAAGTTTGCTCATAGCCTGTACAGAGAGATACCATGAAACTATGGCACATAGGGATTCCCCTGTACTAAGCACAATTCAGCAGGAACAGCCCCCTACGTTTGCTCATAGCCTGTACAGTGAGATACCATGGGTGACTGCCAAGATAGGTATAAAGTAAGCACAAATCAGCAGGAACAGCCATGGGTGCTTGCCAACATAGGTATATAGAAAGCACAATTCAGCAGTAATTACTGAGATTTCTGGGAGATAATTTAAAGGTTATTCCTTTTTGAGCATTAATGCTGACCATGGAAGAAATGGAGAGAAATGGCATTAAAGGTGACAAATGTTTTTCAGTTGCAATAACTCAAGGAGGCCGAACACGGGCAGATTTCAGCAGCCTATACGGGCCGTGTATGGGCACCCCCGACAGGGTTACCCGACCGACATCTGTCCAGATCTCGATTGGGCAGTTTTGATTTTTCGTAGTATCAGGGACCACATCGGTGTGAAAGTGCCTGTGCCGGCCACTGGCCTGGGGCCAAACGTTCATTCTAACACAGGGGTCCCCAACCGCCGGGCCGCGGACCAGTTCCGGGCCGTGGACAGCAGGGCAGTGGGCCGCAGCGCACCCCCCCTCCCCAGCGCGTCGCATGTATTGCGCGGCGCGCCCCGCCCCCCTCGGTCCGTGGGAAAAAAAATTTGCCTCCTACCGGGCCGTGCTGCTGAAAAGGTTGGGAAGCCCTGTTCTAATACACAAGATGGATTCATAAATAAGAGCCTGTTAAGGACCGGCAGTGCCTATGCGTTCCCTCCTGTAAATACAGCTCCATCCCAATCTGTTGCTCACATAACTCCATGTAATACATTTGCAGGGAACAATTCCCTTTCCCAGATTAGCCGTCCCACTCAGGGCATTAGGATAATTACAATACATCCAACCTGAAAACAGATTTCATAGCGAAACAGCTCATGTGGCACCAACTCTGAGGCCTCGGGTATATAATAACCAAGGCAACTTTAGCCTGTCCATTTTCCAGGACTATAACTCCCTACATCCCCTCATTTCAAATCCACCTCTCAGGCACTTCCTCTACAGACCCCCCTGCCCTCACTTAATGGGAGGTAAAACCTCCAACTTACCCCTGCCAATAGTGCCAGTATCTGTTTATAACCCTGGAGAAGGGGATACCATTGCTAGTATTGGCTATGGACTATGTACCTGTACTTGATCCCAACTAAGATATAATTACCCCTTATTGGGGCAGAACAGCCCTATTGGGTTTATTTCATGGTTAAATGATTCCCTTATCTCTGTAATAATAAAACAGTACCTGTACTTGATCCCAACTAAGATATAATTACCCCTTATTGGGGGCAGAACAGCCCTATTGGGTTTATTTAATGGTTAAATGATTCCCTTTTCTCTGTAATAATAAAACAGTACCTGTACTTGATCCCAACTAAGATATAATTACCCCTTATTGGGGGCAGAACAGCCCTTTTGGGTTTATTTAATGGTTAAATGATTCCCTTTTCTCTGTAATAATAAAACAGTACCTGTACTTGATCCCAACTAAGATATAATTACCCCTTATTGGGGCAGAACAGCCCTATTGGGTTTATTTAATGGTTAAATGATTCCCTTTTCTCTATAATAATAAAACAGTACCTGTACTTGATCCCAACTAAGATATAATTACCCCTTATTGGGGGCAGAACAGCCCTTTTGGGTTTATTTAATGGTTAAATGATTCCCTTTTCTCTGTAATAATAAAACAGTACCTGTACTTGATCCCAACTAAGATATAATTACCCCTTATTGGGGGCAGAACAGCTCTTTTGGGTTTATTTAATGGTTAAATGATTCCCTTTTCTCTGTAATAATAAAACAGTACCTGTACTTGATCCCAACTAAGATATAATTACCCCTTATTGGAGGCAAAACAATCCTATTGGGTTTATTTAATGTTTCAATTCTTTTTTTTAGTAGACTTAAGGTATGAAGATCCAAATTACAGAAAAAGCCCTTATCCAGAAAACCCCAGGTCCCGAGCATTCTGGATAACAGGTTCCATACCTGTATATGGGGGCCTTCTAGATCAAGCAGTTTTACAGTATGGGCAGACTCCCTGCACAGGAATGCACCATTACCACCTGGGGGTATTATCAGAGTATGAGGGCATAGCTTATTTCCATGTTAGACCAGCCAATCACAATCAGGCCAAGCAGCTCAGTTGAAAAAAAAACAGAAATTACAGGTTTGCCTTCAGAACCTTGACTTGGGCCGGGCACATTGGCCACTAATCTCCATATATTTTATGGAGGGAAGCACCAAATCCAGGACTTTATTTGGGATTTAGCCAATCTTCTGACCTTCTAATTTTGAATAAACCCGAGTGCCCAGACTGAATACCAACACACACTGCCCTGACTGACAGCACAACTTCTTAGAAAATGCAATTTAGTACATTAAAACCCGTATTTAGCATTTTCCCGGAATTGACCACTTTTTTGGCAGCCCGATACAGCAGCATTTTTTACCCTTTGCCGGAATTTACACCGTTTTGCTACTGCCCCTGAGAAACGTGAAATCAGGGCTCTACTGTATAAAAATTGGGGTTCGGCCCTGTATCAGGGAGGTTTGGGCATCTGACAATCTATAAATGATGTCTCTGGCGCATCCCTAGTGACAAGGACATATCCTGCACTTTATGTGGCTATTAAACCTCATTGCTGAAACATAAGGGGTCAGGCAATATTTAGGGGTCACTGCTCGACACATTGGTTTCCTGGGAAAGGCTGTACATGGAACACGTGTTTTACTCAGTTTTACAGGTCTCTGCGCTCTAATCCAGTCTCTGAACTGACAGGTTGAGTAATGTGCAAGGAAGTCCCAGCATATGATACCATGTTCCCATCTGATAAACTGACAGGCTGTGATCATCATTATCATCATCATCATCGTGTGATCAGTGACACTGACAGGCCTTTTAGCATAAAATCCTGATCTCAGCCTACAGTAATGCACTGTGCGTTTATTCACGGGGCCCACTCAGCCCAGCAGTCAGACTCCTGACAGGCAGCTGGATTTGTGTATGGAAACTTGTCAACATTAATATGAGAGGTTCTCAGACATTTTGGGTTCAATCCCAAAATAGATCTACATTTATCCCCCCACCTCTCCGCCCAGATTCCAGGGCACAAATAAGCACTCACCCCAAGTCCCCCCTAACTGGCCTTCAGGCTGGGCCCCCTTAGCCCATAACAAGGTTACAGATATATAGAAACATTGGGGTAACAGTCACCCCGCTATAGTTCCAGGGGTACCCAGGGCACAAATAAGCACTCACCCCAAATCCCCCCCTAACTGGCCTTCAGGCTGGGCCCCCTTAGCCCATAACAAGGTTACAGATATATAGAAACATTGGGGTAACAGTCACCCCGCTATAGTTCCAGGGGTACCCAGGGCACAAATAAGCACTCACCCCAAATCCCCCCCTAACTGGCCTTCAGGCTGGGCCCCCTTAGCCCATAACAAGGTTACAGATATATAGAAACATTGGGGTAACAGTCACCCCGCTATAGTTCCAGGGGTACCCAGGGCACAAATAAGCACCCCAAATCCCCCCCTAACTGGCCTTCAGGCTGGGCCCCCTTAGCCCATAACAAGGTTACAGATATATAGAAACATTGGGGTAACAGTCACCCTGCTATAGTTCCAGGGGTACCCAGGGCACAAATAAGCACTCACCCCAAATCCCCCCCTAACTGGCCTTCAGGCGGGGCCCCCTTAGCCCATAACAAGGTTACAGATATATAGAAACATTGGGGTAACAGTCACCCTGCTATAGTTCCAGGGGTACCCAGGGCACAAATAAGCACTCACCCCAAATCCCCCCCTAACTGGCCTTCAGGCGGGGCCCCCTTAGCCCATAACAAGGTTACAGATATATAGAAACATTGGGGTAACAGTCATGTGAAATCTTGCCTCAGCTAATCACCTTGGACCACATTTAGTCCCACATCTTTTGGAATCTGCTATTTTTCAGATGTTTTTGCTCTCCTTAAAAATAGATGATTTCATCATACAATAAAAACACCAGACATTCCAGATAACAGGTTTCATAGTTATACATGGGGTTTCCGGACACATTCCATGCAGCTAAACGGATAAACTCACAAATTTAACAGAAATGGAAAAATAACCATTACAGATTATTAAAGTTCTTATACTTTTTTTTATAAAACAATTTGTTCCATACTAACAGACACTGCACGGAGGGTTTAAGAGAGAGGGATAGGCAACTCTATCGCGCTTACATCTCTATACTATAAACAAAGACAGACGTTCCCGTCCCTACACGCTCTAATTAGAGAAATAGATCAGCCCGGCTCTCTCCCTACCAAGGAAACATGCAAAACACTAACAATCCTCTGGCAAAACGAGGGGGAGAAGGAACGGCAGGGCACATAGGGGGAATTAATACAAACGTTAAAGTTTGTCCTGCTAATTGGAAGTCAGTAGCGCCATTGGCTTCCTGCAGGCATTCACCATAGGAAACTGCAACTAAATAAAGAGCCCCCCCAGAAATGAGAGCAAAGGAGTGATTTGGGGGCCACAGCTGGAATGGCCCGGGGACCGGCAGTGTACAAACCTACACAGGGTAATGACAAAATGCTGCAAATTAAAAACGAATGCATTTCCCAACACAGCGATGAGCAATCTCCATAGGGTTTATAAACATTCAGGCAAAAATAATGGATTTCTTTGCCCCGATTTCCCTGCCGGGTTTGAAGAGTAAATGAAAGTTTCCCACTTTGTATTTAATGGTACAGTCCAGCGTATCGCCCCGATTTCCACGCATTTGAAACAGAATAATTACATAGGGTAACTGAGACAATAATGCAATTTCATTATTATTGTTACTTTTTATTCCTATCTTTCTATAAAGACACCATCCTATTCTTATTCCAGTCTCTCGTTTAAACCACACCCTGGTTGCTAAGGTTAACAAGACCCTAGCAACCAGCAAGCTGCTGAAATCCCAAACAGGAAACCTGCTGAACAACTGAAAAAGCACAATAAAATAAATTAAATCAATTGCAAATTGTCTCGGTTAATTTACAGGTAAATAAGCCCTTTAAACAATCTACAGATCTATCCCTCCCTAAGGGGTACACATGCTGAAGAAAGCTGTGGGCGGGATGTGTGGACCAATGTGCCCCCCTCTATTGACTGGGATTTTGGGGGGGGCTCACACAGCCATATGGACTATAAGGGTATGGCTGCACTGCAATAGGATACAAACTTGCAGCTATAAAGTAACTCTTTGCCGATTCTGAAAGTCAAACATAACCCGTTTTTTTTTTTTTTGACAATCCCATGGAAAACAATTCCGAGCACTTCAAACCGACCCTCAAAAGCCGTTTGTGCTACAGAGAACAAAACCGGTCGCAGCACCGACAGCGCCTGGCTCCAAAGAGCACTTTGAAGTGAGAGCCGCGAGTGCCAACGGCAGCCCAGAGGGACCACATCACAAAGAATCCTGCCATTTGCCTTCACTCAGAGGACAAGATGTGAAATGATTCTAAACCTCCGCTCATCTGAATGTCAGCATCAATACGGTGCCCAGACGCCCGGCTACGGCCTGTACAGCGAGCTATGGCACATAATACCCTGCTCACGTACACGAGCGTAAGCACACGCGCCAAAATCATACCGACATTAATCATTCCTATCAGCCCCTGCCCCAATCTAACGTCCCTATCACACACTATATATCATTACAAACATACAGAGAAGGAATGTTCTGGGCACACAATAAGCTGTACCCCCATACTGTACTGTCTAAGGGAAACACTATGGCACCCCCTACCCATATGTATAAATACAAATATACAGAGAAGGAATGTTCTGGGCACACAATAAGCTGTACCCCCATACTGTACTGTCTAAGGGAAACACTATGGCACCTCCCTCCCATATGTATAAATACAAATATACAGAGAAGGAATGTTCTGGGCACACAGTAAGCTGTACCCCCATACTGTACTGTCTAAGGGAAACACTATGGCACCCCCTACCCATATGTATAAATACAAACATACAGAGAAGGAATGTTCTGGGCACACAATAAGCTGTACCCCCATACTGTACTGTCTAAGGGAAACACTATGGCACCTCCCTCCCATATGTATAAATACAAATATACAGAGAAGGAATGTTCTGGGCACACAGTAAGCTGTACCCCCATACTGTACTGTCTAAGGGAAACACTATGGCACCCCCTACCCATATGTATAAATACAAACATACAGAGAAGGAATGTTCTGGGCACACAATAAGCTGTACCCCCATACTGTACTGTCTAAGGGAAACACTATGGCACCCCCTACCCATATGTATAAATACAAATATACAGAGAAGGAATGTTCTGGGCACACAATAAGCTGTACCCCATACTGTACTGTCTAAGGGAAACACTATGGCACCTCCCTCCCATATGTATAAATACAAATATACAGAGAAGGAATGTTCTGGGCACACAATAAGCTGTACCCCATACTGTACTGTCTAAGGGAAACACTATGGCACCTCCTACCCATATGTATAAATACAAATATACAGAGAAGGAATGTTCTGGGCACACAATAAGCTGTACCCCCATACTGTACTGTCTAAGGGAAACACTATGGCACCCCCTACCCATAAGTATAAATACAAATATACAGAGAAGGAATGTTCTGGGCACACAATAAGCTGTACCCCCATACTGTACTGTCTAAGGGAAACACTATGCACCCAAGATGAAATATTCAAATGCGAGAAAAATATTAAGACTAAAAGAAAATGAGATGCTCTGTATTTTCAGTTACAAGTTGACCCCATTTCCCCATGTTACATAGGACAATGTTATAGGACAAGGACATATTGCTTTACATTTACAGCCTGCAGTAACATGAACAGATAAGTTTGTGAAGGATATATCTATATCTATAGAGAATATATATATATATATATATATATATATATATAGTATACAGGGAGGAGCACACCCTATACAAGTCCAAATGCCCTTGGTGCAGGTCAAAAAACAAAAATATAGTAGAAAGAGTGCCGCACACACAGGGACTTGATACAAAAGAAAAAGTGGTTTTATTGAAAAAATTCCAACGTTTCGAGCACAATCTGTGCTCTTCCTCAGGGACATATATATATATTTGAATATTTGTTCATATTTCAAGCAACCGGGGGGAAACCATATGCAATTGTCCAGGTGGAATGTATATGCCCAGGCTAAACTGCTATTCCCCATAAAGCTAAAAATTCCATATATGCTGTAACCGCACAAGGGAACACAAACTGCTGGGGCCTGGTACCAAGAGACTTTAAAGGAGAAGTAAAGTCTATTTTACCCCCCCCCCCGTGCACGGATACTACTCTCTTCCCATCAGGCCCACAAGTATCCCAGCGACTTCCTACTACAAATCAGAGCAATGAATGTACTCTGCCATTGCCATGGCCACCCAGCAAATTGACCAGTGATTTGCCGACATGCCCCGGTGACCTGCTCATATAAAAGAATGGGCTCATTTAAATTCACGGGGTCCAATTACAGGCTGCACACACTGCGGTCATAGTGACATCGGCAGCACATTCCACTGACGGGAAGTTAGAGGGGTGCCGGCTTTGGGTAGGACTGTGCCAATGCACCAAGAGGCCCTGAAGAAGTTACGTGAGGGCAGAATTATATTTTAATTACTTAGGTAATTAGCTGAACACTGATCTGACGTACATTTCGAGCTTAGCTTTCTTCTGAGTACAAGGCAATGGCCTGGAATAATTGCTATAATTTTACATCATGGGTTCACAATGGCATTTGACGTTGGTATCAGTGTAGAGCAGTGATCCCCAACCAGTGGCTCGGGGGCAAAATGTTGCTCCCCAACCCCTTGGGTGTTGCTCCCAGCGGCCTCACAGTAGGTGCCATTTTTATATTTCTGGCTTGGAGACAAGTTTTGGAAGCCCAGAGACACAGTTTTACCCCAAGCAGAGCCTCCTGCAGGCCAGCAGTCACATGGGGCTACCAAATAGCCAATCACAGCCCTTATTTGGCACCCCCAAAGAATTGTTCTCATGCTTGTGCGGCTCCCAAACTGCCCAGGCTGAGACACAAAAGTTTATTTTATTAACGCAAGAAGCATAAACTCTTCCTTTTTCAGTTCTATTTAACAGGAGCAAAACAACCGAGCAGCACAACATCAAAAGAAGCTTGCTGCTTAAGTCATTTAGGCTTTTGCCATTTTGCTCAGACAGCTGCAGGGGCGCTTAGGTTACACCAGTGATCCCCAACCAGTGGTTAGTGAGCAACATGTTGCTCTCCAACCCCATGGATGTTGCTCCCAGGGGCCTCAAAGTAGGTGCCCATTTTTGAATTTCTGGCTTTGGGGCAAGTTTTGGTTGCATAAAACCTAGTGTAAAGCCAAACAGAGCCTTTTATAGGCTACCAGTCCACATAGGGGCTAGAAAATAGCCAATTATAGTTCTTATTTGCATCCCCAGGAACATTTTCCATACCTGTGTTGCTCCCCAAAACTTTTTCCATTTGAATGTGGCTCAGGGGTATAAAAGGTTGGGGATCCCTGGGTTACACCTTCATGGTTTTCTCAGTGTGTGAGAGGAAATTACAAAGAGTACCCAATAGAAAATGTACTAACTGTAGCAATTCTACACTGTTAGATGTAAGAATTCAGGTCCCCATGTCTTTCCTCGGGGAAGTCAAGTTTCATGGCCCAAAAGAATTAAATTTATAATCAATTATGCACTTCATTTGTTATGGACTATTGTAACATCACACTTTACTGAAGACGGCCATACACGCTAAGATCCGCTCGCTTGGCGAGGTCACCAAATCGGCAGATCTTCTCCTGATACTGCATCCTGAAAACGATATCAGGCTAATTCGGCCGATTTGCCCTGGGGTCAAACGATCGAATTAGAATGACGGGTATAGGCGTCCGTCATTTCGGGGACCACATCAACAAGTCTATGCGCTCCCCAATCCGACTGATTTTTAAACCTGCCCAATTTGAGGCCAGATGTCAGTCGGGCAGGCCCATCTATAGTGCCCATACACAGCTGATAAGCTGCCGAATTGGTCTAAAGGTCCCCATACAAGTCGAGATCGCCAAGCGAGCGGATCTTCACCCGATATCCCCACCTACGGGTGGGCGATATCGGGGAGCGTGTAGGTAAAAAACGATCTAATTATATTGGCAGCAATGGGGCAGTCGGTTAGGGGATCGCATCAATGAGCCGATGCGGTACCCGATCCGACTGAATTTGCTAACCTGCCCAATCGATATCTGGCCAGAGATTGGTCAGGCGGACCCTTGTTTCTGCCCCTTCAGGGGCCGATAAGCTGCCGAATCGGCAGCTACTATCAGCCCGTGTATGGGACCAATATCGGCAGCTATATTTAATTATATCTTTAAGGGGAGACGCACCATAAACACCAAAAGGACTCAAATTTGGGTCCCGACCCATAGATTAAGAATCACTGTCCTATACTGTATCCTTGAACGTAATTTAAAAATGTGCCAAAAGCAACCAATGTGCAAAACAACTGTCTGGTTAATTTTCAAACCAACCGCACTGGGCATAACCCCACCAAACTAGAGATTAGCCATCATTTTAGACCAAAAAATGTTCCCGGTGTAACTTGCTTCCCTGCATATGTGGTTAAATTGTATAATTATTGGCCATACTGACCAGATATTTAAAAAAGTCAGCCTGTGCTCTCCCAATACACGTATAGGACCCGTTATCCAGAATGCTTGGGACCAAGGTTAATCCGGATAAGGGGTCTTTCCGTAACTTGGATCTTCATACCTTAAGTCTACTAAAAAAATCATTAAAACATTAATTAAACCAAATAGGATTATTTTGCATCCAGTAAGGATTAATTATATCTTAGTTGGGATCAAATACAGGTACTGTTTTATTATTACAGAGAAAAGGGAATCATTTAACCATTAAATAAACCCAATAGGGCTGTTCTGCCCCCAATAAGGGGTAATTATATCTTAGTTGGGATCAAGTACAGGTACTGTTTTATTATTACAGAGAAAAGGGAATCATTTAACCATTAAATAAACCCAATAGGACTGTTCTGCCCCAATAAGGGGTAATTATATCTTAGTTGGGATCAAGTACAGGTACTGTTTTATTATTACAGAGAAAAGGGAATCATTTAACCATTAAATAAACACAATAGGGCTGTTCTGCCCCCAATAAGGATTAACTATATATTAGTTGGGATCAAGTACAAAGCACTGCTTTATTTTTACAGAGAAAAAGGAAATCAATTTTAAAAATCTGAATTATTTGATTAAAATGAAGTCTATGGGAGACGACCTTTCCGTAATTCGGAGCTTTCTGGATATCGGGTTTCCGGATAAGGCATCCCATACCTGTATATAAATATCTATTGAAGTACAGCATGGCAGAAAATATATTATATATCCATGGCAACATTCAGCAAATTGTGCCCCGTAGAAACTTTTTCTGGGGAGATTTTTGGAGTTTCCAAACCAAGAGTTGTAAGAACTCTAATCCCTAGAGCTTCATTTTGCCCCACCATCTGCAGGGGATGAAGGGGCTTCTAAAAAAAAAAGTAATTTCTTTCAGCAGCGACTTCAGCTTGTGGCCCCGGTCCCTTGCACGGGCTAAGAAGTAAGCACAAAGGAAGGAGCTTGCAGTGATCTCTGCACAAATGGCTCTATGCATGAAAAGGCCTGGACATTCTGCTGGGGGGGGTGTAACGAGGGGCTACTGTATTTACCATATGTGCGGGGTACGGGCATAACAATGGGAGCCATGTAGGCAGTGCCGATGGTCAGAGGAGAACAAGGCAGCCTAATAGGAAGTCTTTGTTCTTCAAAAGGGTCTCCTCTCCTCTTTTGTGCTTCACTTAATTCGTGGCATCTGAGCTGCCCTTGAACTTGACAGGCACGGAGAAAAAGAATGGGGGATGGTAGCGAAGGCGAATAAAAAGAAAAAAAAAAAAGACCTTCAAACGAATTTCATTAGTAAAAAGAAGAAGAAAAAAAATTGGAAAGGGGAAAAAAAAAAAGTGAAAGGAGAGCAAAAAAAAAAAAATCTCTTTGAAAGCCTGGGGAAATGCGTTGGGTTTGCCTCGGAGCCAAACGAAGCTGAAGAATTTTTGAGAAACGCGGGGTGGCAAATTGTTTCGGGATTTTGTGCTGGAAATGTTGGATTCTGTATGGGGCATTTAAACTAATATTATTGTTCCAAAGTTCTTTGCACAAACGTGGTAATGTGAGAATGTAAATTCCATTCAAGCTGCAGAATCGGAATAATAACCCATAAATAAAAAAAATTACAAAAATCACTTCTATCAAGTTGATCAAAAGGCACTATGAAGTTACAAGCCCACTTGGGTAGCCAAACTTGTCCCATTTGGCAACAAGTAGAGCTTCCATTATATGGCTACCTGGCCCTACACCGAGAATCAACTAGCCAATCTGTCCGTCCTCAGCATGTCAGCCATGTCTGCAGCTCCAGGGAATTACTCACACCTATCAAATGCGGAGAGGAATAAATCAGAGCTGAACAAGTGTCTTCTTTCAGCCTCAGCTGCTATATTGCTAGAAATATTGGAGTGCTAAAAGCAAAACACCACGTTCAGTTTATGTTCTGCACTGGTACAGCTGGGGTGTTTGCTACAGAAACCCTACTATAGTTTATATAAATACCCCGCTGTGTAGCCCCGGGGGCAGCCATTCCTGCACCGGTACAGCTGGGGTGTTTGCTACAGAAACCCTACTATAGTTTATATAAATACCCCGCTGTGTAGCCCCGGGGGCAGCCATTCCTGCACCGGTACAGCTGGGGTGTTTGCTACAGAAACCCTACTATAGTTTATATAAATACCCCGCTGTGTAGCCCCGGGGGCAGCCATTCCTGCACCGGTACAGCTGGGGTGTTTGCTACAGAAACCCTACTATAGTTTATATAAATACCCCGCTGTGTAGCCCCGGGGGCAGCCATTCCTGCACCGGTACAGCTGGGGTGTTTGCTACAGAAACCCTACTATAGTTTATATAAATACCCTGCTCCTTAGCGTATCAGAGAGCAGGGGAGCGCACCCTGCAACTCCCATTTACCATTCTGAAGTTACAATGTGTCCTGGAGGGACAAAGTCTGTAAGGAAGGAAAATAAAAGGGCCTTTGTTAGGTCGGTTCCATTAAAGAGTTTGTTTGCCTTTGAGTTAACTTTTAGTATGATGTAAAGAGTAAAATTCTGAAACAATTTACAATTGGTCTTTATTTTGTATTTATAGTCTTAATTATTTCATGTTTTTTTTCAGCGGCTCTCCAGTTTGAATTTCAGCGGCAATCTGGTTGCTAGGGTACACATTATCTTAGCAACCAGGAAGTCATTTGAATGAAAGACTGATATATGGATAGAAGAGGACATGAATAGAAAATTTAGTAATAAAAAGTAACAAAAACAAAATTGGAGCCTCACAAAGCAACAGTTTTTTGTGGGTGTTGGAGTCGGTGACCCCCATTTGAAAGCATGAAAGCCACCACCCATCAATCTCATCCCAATTAGCGCCACTGACCATTTCCATATAAACCCAATTAGCTCTATGAATAAACAAGTTTGATGGAGAGCAAATCTCACATCTGCAGAGGCTCTTAAATAGGCCGAATGCCCCGAGGCATATATATCGTTATGGTTTGTTTGTAGTAGTTGTAATGAATTAGGGATCAATCAACTGATATGGGCTCAGTCATCTGATATGGGCTCAGTCAGGGGCCTGCCTGCTGGTGGGTTGTGTGCGCTCATCCAGATACATTTGGGAGAACTGATCTTGATGGACTTGAGGATGTTTGTCAGCCTATTATAATCAGACTATCCGTCCTTTGGGCCGGTGATCACATTAGAAGCTTCCGCAGACCATCCACAGCATGATCCCCAGATCATTGGTTTTAGCTTGGATAGATACCGACTGGGCTGGTTGGAAAGTCCTATCCGGTAAGGCAGTATGAGGCAGGCTAGCTGGAGTTTGGACTATCTAGCCAAGCCATAAGCAGATATTGGTTGGGCCCCATACATGTCCATTGGCAGGGAGTACAGGTATGGGATCCCTTATCCAAAAACCCGTTATCCAGAAAGTTTCGAAATTACGGAAAGGCCATCTCCCATAGACTCCATTATAAGAAAATAATTTATTAAAACAGTACCTGTACTTGATCCCAACTAAGATATAATTACCCCTTATTGGGGCAGAACAGCCCTATTGGGTTTATTTCATGGTTAAATGATTCCCTTTTCTCTGTAATAATAAAACAGTACCTGTACTTGATCCCAACTAAGATATAATTACCCCTTATTGGGGGCAGAACAGCCCTATTGGGTTTATTTCATGGTTAAATGATTCCCTTTTCTCTGTAATAATAAAACAGTACCTGTACTTGATCCCAACTAAGATATAATTACCCCTTATTGGGGCAGAACAGTCCTATTGGGTTTATTTAATGGTTAAATGATTCCCTTTTCTCTGTAATAATAAAACAGTACCTGTACTTGATCCCAACTAAGATATAATTACCCCTTATTGGGGCAGAACAGCCCTATTGGGTTTATTTCATGGTTAAATGATTCCCTTTTCTCTGTAATAATAAAACAGTACCTGTACTTGATCCCAACTAAGATATAATTACCCCTTATTGGGGGCAGAACAGCCCTATTGGGTTTATTTCATGGTTAAATGATTCCCTTTTCTCTGTAATAATAAAACAGTACCTGTACTTGATCCCAACTAAGATATAATTACCCCTTATTGGGGCAGAACAGTCCTATTGGGTTTATTTAATGGTTAAATGATTCCCTTTTCTCTGTAATAATAAAACAGTACCTGTACTTGATCCCAACTAAGATATAATTACCCCTTATTGGGGCAGAACAGCCCTATTGGGTTTATTTAATGGTTAAATGATTCCCTTTTCTCTGTAATAATAAAACAGTACCTGTACTTGATCCCAACTAAGATATAATTACCCCTTATTGGGGCAGAACAGCCCTATTGGGTTTATTTAATGGTTAAATGATTCCCTTTTCTCTGTAATAATAAAACAGTACCTGTACTTGATCCCAACTAAGATATAATTACCCCTTATTGGGGCAGAACAGCCCTATTGGGTTTATTTCATGGTTAAATGATTCCCTTTTCTCTGTAATAATAAAACAGTACCTGTACTTGATCCCAACTAAGATATAATTACCCCTTATTGGGGCAGAACAGTCCTATTGGGTTTATTTAATGGTTAAATGATTCCCTTTTCTCTGTAATAATAAAACAGTACCTGTACTTGATCCCAACTAAGATATAATTACCCCTTATTGGGGGCAGAACAGCCCTATTGGGTTTATTTAATGGTTAAATGATTCCCTTTTCTCTGTAATAATAAAACAGTACCTGTACTTGATCCCAAAAATTGCAAAAATAATATTCTGCGTTTCTAGGTGAGTAAAATAAAGATCCTATTGATTATCGCTTGATTATTAGGTAAAGCCCTGCATGCATTCTACTTTTGGCCACTGGAGGCACTGTGTTAATTGAATTATATGGACGAGATGTTTAATACGTTGAGTCAAAATCCTTGTCATAAAACTAAATACAAAAATAGTTGACAAGATATAATCCTTTCCAGACTGTTTACTAAATATTTTACAGAGAAATAAAAAGGAAATGCCACTTAATAGGGAGTTATGTTCCCTTGTAAATATCCCTGCTGTCTCATTAACCAATTCCTTAACAGCAATTAACAGGCAAAACAAAAATTATCATTGTCTCCCAAAAATCCAATTAAAGGGGTACTGCGTGCTTGTTTTGGATGCCGGTTTACAATGGAAACTGATCAGCCAAACAAACAACAAGAAAGGATAATAAGTAGTGGCTAAACGCCTGCTCGGCCGCGATTCCCCAGTACAAAGCGGGTGCCGCGGCGGGGAGGAGAGGCTCGGATGCCTTAGCAGGTTGTGGGGATGTGATCAAAAGGCGGATTTAATGGCCACTGACAATCTGCATCCCTTCATTAGAAAAGCTTTCTGTCCCCTGAGCCGATGAATTGTGAAGGCAAAGAGAAGGCTGAGCCCCCCCCCCCCCCCTTATTAAGGCACGTTAGCTCACTGGGCCATTATTCCAAGGCTCCCAAAGTTTTTCACCCACTTCCAGAAAAATAAAATACAGTATCTGTCAGAAACAGTGCCTGGGCATCAAGACCCGGGGGCCCTGTACTAATCAGTAGGTGGTTTACCCAAAACCCTGACTAATGATGTCTCTAGGGATGCACCGAACCCCGGGTTCAATTCGGGCCAAATCTAGCTTTTTTATGAAGGATTAAGTTTCGGCAGAATCCACGGTCCCAGCCTAACTGAATTAGCATACATTTGCATATGCTAATTAGCATTTGGAAAGGGTTAAATGGTGGGGGGGGGGGGATTTTCTAACCCTTCCCGATCCTAATTACTATATGCTAATTAGGATTCGGTAGAATCCATCAGGGTGTGTTCGGCTGAACCCAAAAAAGACATCCCTAGAGGTCTCATTGTAGGAAATGGCACCAGTAGTGGTGGGTTTTACTCTATTCTCTAGTTAGAGACCTGCATGGGTCCGGTTGGGCAGACCCGTACCCGACCTGCACCCTGCTATACCCGCTTCCCAGATCCACAGCCTGACCCTACCCGCTATGGGTTAACTTGCCTTCCAACACTATGACCCGTAAAAACCAGAAATGATGTCACCGTGGGTTTCAGTGACGTCACTCCAGAGGAGGATCAACCAACACTGGTCAGGGAATCAGGGACTTCCCCCCCAAAACCCAACTTTGCAGGTATTCCGCTGGTACCCGACCCGATGCAGGATGCTATCACTAGTTAAAAAGTACCAGTGGGGGTGTCTCACTCTGATGCCATAAAACCCAGTGCTGGGGCGGTAGGTTCAATTCCAGACAGGACACAATCTGCAAGGACTGTGTATGTTTTCCCAGTGTCTTTATGGGTTTCCTCTGGATACTTCAAGTTCTGCCCACACTCCACAAACACTCCCTTTTGGAGCACTCGCCCAGCACCTGATCTGGAAACTGGCACTTATATTGTAGTGTCACCCACTGTGACCTACAGCACTTATATTTGCCTATTTGAGTCTGTAAGTTACCCTCCCATATAGATTGTAAGCTCTACGGGGCAGGGACCTCCATCATCTTGTGTTTTTGACTCTTATTGCAACTGTATCTTGTATTTATTGTTATACTTTGAATTTATCTATTATCTTAATAACCCCGTTTGTATTAATGTATTCTACTGTACAGCGCTGCGTACATAAGTAGCACTTTATAAATAAAGATATACATACATAGGCTCCTAATAAAACTACCCCAGTGTTTGTGACAGAGAGGGGCCCTGGGATTGGAAGCCCCACTGGGGCAGCTCTGTAAAGCTCATAATATATCAGCACTAAATAAAGGACAACAATAAAAAAATAAAGTGTATTGCTGAATTTGATAACATTGGGGGCAATGAGGGGTTGGGGGGGGGTGATGTACAGTGGAATAAAACTTGCCCCATTTATGCCCTCACCTTTGTTGCACAGTCAGGGCCCACCCTATGGTATGACTGCCGTTGAACAAATGAAATGGAGCACAGGAGTGGGTGCTGGTTGTACAGCCGGAGCCATAAAAGTAAGTAAATAAGCGCAGGGAGAGCAAACATTCCTTATGGTACAAGAGCAGCGGCTGGGCCCGAGCAGGAAGCTCTCTGCGGAACAATGCGCTATTATGTACCGAGTGGGACCCCGGGAAAAGCAAACAAGGGCACTTTGCATGTTTTACTGATGAATGTTAACGAGCCACCATGGAAGGCGTCATTTGCATAGGAACGAAGGGCCCCCTCTCTGTAGAAACCAATGCTCGGGAACAAAAGGGCATTAATACTGAGGACAGCTGCAAATATACATCTGAAATTAAAACACTTTTCTTTTTAATAACCAGGTAGTCGGGTAACTTTCTATTGGCCAAAATCCAGTCACTAGAGCTGGGCAGGTGGGATTAACAACAAGCATGGAGGGGCTCTATGTGAACAGGGCACCTAATGTGAATTGCAAATATCAAACCTATATTTTCCACATTCCTGCAGGCAAGGAAATGACAATACAGCGGAACTAATAAGTCCTGCATGGAAGCAAGGAATCCAAGGCACAAGGTGGGTGAGTTCAAGAAAATGAGATTCATATACAGGTATGGGATCCGTTATCCAGACAGCTCCAAATTATGGAAAGCCCATCTCCCATAGAATCCATTTTATTCAAATGGTTCAAAATTTTAAAACCAATTTGCTAATAAAACTGTACCTTGTAATTGATCCTAACTAAGATATAATGAATCCTTTGTGGATGCAAAACAATCCTATTGGAGTTTAATGTTTTCTTTAGCAGACTTAAGGTAAGGAGATCCAAATTACAGAAAGACCCCTTTATCCGGAATAGCTTTGGTCCCAAGCATTCTGGATAATGGGTCCTATACCTGTATAATTATTAGCAATAATCTGGGAACTGATAATGAATTGAGAGCCAGTTACTGAGCCCAGTGCCAGCACAGGCGGCCATACCCAGCTGGGGGGCCCAAGATATATATAACGCACACTAATTGCGCGCCAGTTATGTGTTCCCAGATTGTTTTAAAGGAAATGCACTGCTTTACTGCAGACTTTCTAATTATACACCATAAAAGGGGCATTTTACTGACCAGTTCTGTATTTTGGACACAATAGGGGTTTTGTACTAATGTGGGTGAGAGCAAAGTGAGGGCGCTTCCATGTCTGCGAGATGCTCAGATTAAAATATAATCGCTGGGAAAGCAAAAAAGCCAATCAGGAAGGTTATGCTTTTTATATATTTAATACATTGAGTTATTGGGTCACTTTCATCTACTAAAAAAGAAGTATGGCAGCCCCCTCTATATTCTCAGTACAAATACCCCTGCAAATAGCCTTGTTAAGCTGTACTGGGATTGTTCTGGTTAAACTGGGCAAATCTGCACCTAGGTCATTTTGTGCAAGAAACCCCTTTAAGTATCCTGCAGCCCCATACATTATATAACCCCAGACCTGCAAGGGAATCCTAATACCCTAACACAGTAACATATAAACATTCATATAAATCCCAACAGCAACAATGGACAAATAACATTTCCTGCACAAAGGAAAGAACGGTTTGGCCCTATTTTAGCCAGAATTACCATTCCCAGACCTGGGGACAAATCAGCAGACAATATGTGTGACCTGATTTAGAGATATTGCCTTTAATCATTCCGCAGCCACAGGGGCCCTGCCGGCAGCATCACAGTCAACTCCCCTGGCACCGATCCACACAGCATCCAACAGGTCTGCCTACATGCACAGCCCACCCCCACACTGGCACTCACACTATTATTATTATTAGGGAGAGAGTGGTGGGCAATAGGGACAGAAAATTCTTATTCTTCCCCTTAGCTCATAACAAGGTTACAGATATATAGAAACATTGGGGAAACAGTCACCCTGCTATAGTTCCAGGGGTACCCAGGGCACAAATAAGCACTCACCCCAAATCCCCCCCTAACTGGCCTTCAGGCTGCGCCCCCTTAGCCCATAACAAGGTTACAGATATATAGAAACATTGGGGTAACAGTCACCCTGCTATAGTTCCAGGGGTACCCAGGGCACAAATAAGCACTCACCCCAAATCCCCCCCTAACTGGCCTTCAGGCTGGGCCCCCTTAGCCCATAACAAGGTTACAGATATATAGAAACATTGGGGAAACAGTCACCCTGCTATAGTTCCAGGGGTACCCAGGGCACAAATAAGCACTCACCCCAAATCCCCCCCTAACTGGCCTTCAGGCTGGGCCCCCTTAGCCCATAACAAGGTTACAGATATATAGAAACATTGGGGTAACAGTCACCCCGCTATAGTTCCAGGGGTACCCAGGGCACAAATAAGCACTCAACCCCAAATCCCCCCTAACTGGCCTTCAGGCTGGGCCCCCTCACCCCAATGTTTCTATATATCTGTAACCTTGTTATGGGCTAAGGGAGCCCAGCCTGAAGGCCAGTTAGGGGGGGATTTGGGGTGAGTGCTTATTTGTACCCTGGGTACCCCTGGAACTATAGCAGGGTGACTGTTACCCCAATGTTTCTATATATCTGTAACCTTGTTATGGGCTAACAGTCACCCTGCTATAGTTCCAGGGGTACCCAGGACACAAATAAGCACTCACCCCAAATCCCCCCCTAACTGGCCTTCAGGCTGGGCCCCCTTAGCCCATAACAAGGTTACAGATATATAGAAACATTGGGGTAACAGTCACCCCGCTATAGTTCCAGGGGTGCCCAGGGCATAACACATAAGAAATGCATTACAAGAGCAGGGATTTAGCAAGTCCCTTATCAAGTAACACCATGTGGTCAGCTGCTTTATGTACCTCGATGCAGACTTACAAGCCAAGCAGATAAACACATTCCTCACATTCTTGATTTCCATTCTAACGTGTTCTCATTGTCTTTAAACTGTACCATCATGGGGCTACAGAGCAACGCCGGGCTCTGCCCACGCCAGAATGCATTTGCATATTTACATGTATTACAATGGCCTGTGTTTATCATGGGCAGGACAGCTGCGAGCTGAATGGCGGGATTACAGGAGAGAATAACTACAGGGCCTGGCCCCCATGCACCCACACCCCAGTATGTGAAATTCTTACAGGTTAAAAAAATATAATAGGAAGAGATGGTGCCTATAGTAGCAGTGGGGGGATAATAGCCTCTGGGAAGGGACTGGGGCTGTGGGATAGCAGGTATAGTAGGGAGAGATGGTGCCTATAGTAGCAGTGGGGGGATAATAGCCTCTGGGAAGGGACTGGGGCTGTGGGATAGCAGGTATAGTAGGGAGAGATGGTGCCTATAGTAGCAGTGGGATAATAGCCTCTGGGAAGGGACTGGGGCTGTGGGATAGCAGGTATAGTAGGGAGAGATGGTGCCTATAGTAGCAGTGGGGGGATAATAGCCTCTGGGAAGGGACTGGGGCTGTGGGATAGGAGGTATAGTAGGGAGAGATGGTGCCTATAGTAGCAGTGGGGGGATAATAGCCTCTGGGAAGGGACTGGGGCTGTGGGATAGCAGGTATAGTAGGGAGAGATGGTGCCTATAGTAGCAGTGGGGGGATAATAGCCTCTGGGAAGGGACTGGGGCTGTGGGATAGCAGGTATAGTAGGGAGAGATGGTGCCTATAGTAGCAGTGGGATAATAGCCTCTGGGAAGGGATTGGGGCTGTGGGATAGCAGGTATAGTAGAGAGAGATGGTGCCTATAGTAGCAGTGGGGGATAATAGCCTCTGGGAAGGGACTGGGGCTGTGGGATAGCAGGTATAGTAGGGAGAGATGGTGCCTATAGTAGCAGTGGGGGGATAATAGCCTCTGGGAAGGGACTGGGGCTGTGGGATAGCAGGTATAGTAGGGAGAGATGGTGCCTATAGTAGCAGTGGGGGGATAATAGCCTCTGGGAAGGGACTGGGGCTGTGGGATAGCAGGTATAGTAGGGAGAGATGGTGCCTATAGTAGCAGTGGGGGGATAATAGCCTCTGGGAAGGGACTGGGGCTGTGGGATAGCAGGTATAGTAGGGAGAGATGGTGCCTATAGTAGCAGTGGGAGGATAATAGCCTCTAGGAAGGGACTGGGGCTGTGGGATAGCAGGTATAGTAGGGAGAGATGGTGCCTATAGTAGCAGTGGGGGGATAATAGCCTCTGGGAAGGGACTGGGGCTGTGGGATAGCAGGTATAGTAGGGAAAGATGGTGCCTATAGTAGCAGTGGGGGGATAATAGCCTCTGGGAAGGGACTGGGGCTGTGGGATAGCAGGTATAGTAGGGAGAAATGGTGCCTATAGTAGCAGTGGGGGGATAATAGCCTCTGGGAAGGGACTGGGGCTGTGGGATAGCAGGTATTGTAGGGAGAGATGGTGCCTATAGTAGCAGTGGGGGGATAATAGCCTCTGGGAAGGGACTGGGGCTGTGGGATAGCAAGTATAGTAGGGAGAGATGGTGCCTATAGTAGCAGTGGGGGGGATAATAGCCTCTGGGAAGGGACTGGGGCTGTGGGATAGCAGGTATAGTAGGGAGAGATGGTGCCTATAGTAGCAGTGGGAGGATAATAGCCTCTAGGAAGGGACTGGGGCTGTGGGATAGCAGGTATAGTAGGGAGAGATGGTGCCTATAGTAGCAGTGGGGGGATAATAGCCTCTGGGAAGGGACTGGGGCTGTGGGATAGCAGGTATAGTAGGGAGAGATGATGCCTATAGTAGCAGTGGGGGGATAACCTCTGGGAAGGGACTGGGGCTGTGGGATAGCAGGTATAGTAGAGAGAGATGGTGCCTATAGTAGCAGTGGGATAATAGCCTCTGGGAAGGGACTGGGGCTGTGGGATAGCAGGTATAGTAGGGAGAGATGGTGCCTATAGTAGCAGTGGGGGGATAATAGCCTCTGGGAAGGGACTGGGGCTGTGGGATAGCAGGTATAGTAGGGAAAGATGGTGCCTATAGTAGCAGTGGGGGGATAATAGCCTCTGGGAAGGGACTGGGGCTGTGGGATAGCAGGTATAGTAGGGAGAAATGGTGCCTATAGTAGCAGTGGGGGGATAATAGCCTCTGGGAAGGGACTGGGGCTGTGGGATAGCAGGTATTGTAGGGAGAGATGGTGCCTATAGTAGCAGTGGGGGGATAATAGCCTCTGGGAAGGGACTGGGGCTGTGGGATAGCAAGTATAGTAGGGAGAGATGGTGCCTATAGTAGCAGTGGGGGGATAATAGCCTCTGGGAAGGGACTGGGGCTGTGGGATAGCAGGTATAGTAGGGAGAGATGGTGCCTATAGTAGCAGTGGGGGGATAATAGCCTCTGGGAAGGGACTGGGGCTGTGGGATAGCAGGTATAGTAGGGAGAGATGGTGCCTATAGTAGCAGTGGGGGGCTCTTAGGGTTAAATGGCCAGGTTAGCAGGGCAAGATGGCCATGGTAACACTATATTACTACTGTACAGTCAGAGGCCTTTTTAGTTGAATTTACATTTATAGGAGATACAGTTCCCATACAGTCCCCCACAGAGTGTTTGGCCCCGGGCCCTACAACCATAAGACGTTCCCCCGATCACACAAACCAACTACCCACGCAGCACGATCCCAGCTCTGCGCTGAGCCTAAAGGTACCATAGGCACAAACGACAGCAGTTACGGTTAAAAAAAAGTGCTGTTTGCGATGTTGGCAGAAGACGTTTATTCCTTGCAAATCGATTGGTTTAACACTAAGAGCAGCAAATGAAGCAGCCTATGGGGGAATATAAAGTATAAAGTCCAATCGCAGCAGGTGTGAGTGAATGTTGCGGGCTCCTCTGAGTGCGCCCAAGCGGTCCCAGCAGTGATCCGATAAGGACCCAGGGATTAAAAGCTGCATGTCTGATCTCTCTACAAGCTTCATTTTGCCTCGTTATGGACCATCTGAGAGCAGAAAATTGCTGGAAAGGGTTCTGAGCAGAGAGATTCAGCGGCGGCACGCTCACTTATGGATGAGCTTAGAGAAATCAGTAGCAAGTGGGAACACGCTGAGTATAAAGCCGGGTCAGCAAATGCATTATATACACAATCTCAACTATCCACCACCTGAGAATTCCTGACAAAATATTTATAAATAATCTTATTATTCTGATTTAGCCTTAATAGGATACGGTCATTGCACGATAATGCAGTTATTTTTGTATTTTGTATTCAGATTTATGTATTTAAGTAGCTCAGTCCAAGCTCTCGTCTCTTCCACGTTAAACAAAAACCTCCCCAGGCTACGGTGTAATAATATTCATACATAATATAATAATATATGTAAACATGCCCTTTTCAGATAAAGGGTACGTGATCTTGCTTCATCTTGTGAGACGACTGCACTAATCAGGAATCGCTGCCATAAAGCAAGGAAGTGCTGCTGCTTGTTGTCAGCAAGAAAACATAACCAAGAGAGGGGGGGGGGGTTATTAAACCTTTCCCTGCCAACATAATAGAATGTTTCCTTGGGTTTGCCTACCTGTTCTAAATATGTCCCCCATTTTGTACCTAAGATTTGAAACATCCCATAATACCTTCTATTCACCGTGATGAGCTACAATTACAGAATGGGTGCTAGGTAAAGGTGGCCATATACAGGCAGATTTCAGCTGCCAATTCGGGTTCTCCAGACCTATTTGGCAGCTATGGGGCCCCTTAATAGGCCTACCCAACCAAGATCTGGATTAATTTTTTTGTTAGCTGTAATATTGGTCTGTATTGCTGCATTGTGCCCAAGTCTGGGGATATCACTCCAACTTGCAGCGCAGCAGTAAAGTGTGCCTGAGTCTGAGCTTTCAGCCAGCGCTACACATTGGAACTGCTTTCAACTAACCTATTGTTTCTCCTACTCCCATGTAACTGGAGGAGTCCCAAGCCGGACTTGGATTTCTGACTATTGAGTGCTATTCTGATACCTACTGGGAGCTGCTATCTTGCTCCCTTCCCATTGTTCTGCAGATTGACTGCTGGGGGGAAGGGGGGGGGGGGGATATCACTCCAACTTGCAGCGCAGCAGTAAAGTGTGAGTGAAGTTTATCAGAGCACAGGTCACATGGCTGTGGCACCCTGGGAAATGAAGAATATGGCTAGCCCCATGGGGGCTAGGATTTTGCTGGAGAAGCTCTATTAATGTAACATGTTTTCCCATGACAGTATTCCTATAATTTCTGCCTTTAGCCCAATGCCTTTCACAAAATCCCACTCCTAATTGTGCACAGTTGTGTTAAATGTCCCCAACACTAGTGCGAAACCAAAACACAAGGAACCTGCACAAACCTCACAGGAAACTATAAGTACATGTATTTCCCTGCTGTGGGACTATTAAGGGAAATCAAATCAGTTTTACTTCTTCTCCAATAAAATAAATAAAGTCACAGAGCAGCATTTGGGTGCTGGGCGCTACCATACATATTCAGTAAGTGCATATCCTCGGCCTTCCCACTGCACTCCGGCATCCCTTCTCATGGGGGGATATGAAATATTCATCACAGTACCGGTTACTAGTGACTTATTCCTCTCAAATTCAATTTTAACTTTAACCTTTGTGCCCTTAACAATGTCGGCCCTACGTGCACCCCTGCCGAGTGTAGGCGCCCAGAGCTCTGTCACTTCCCATCAGGCTCCATCTGACCCCGCTGGCCTCTAGTTCATGGGATACAATCTGGTTACAATATGGGATACATTAATACTTACTGAAATACATAAATGTATAAATGGTGAATAATGGTCCCCTCTGCTGTACAATAAGGATATTATAAACTCCCTCAGGCTTTCCATGACCATATAACGGCACAAGGCCGCAACCCAAGTGTTTGTCTACAGGTCATGGAACGCCATGGTGACTTCTAATATCTTCAGATTTTACAACAGGTATGGGACCCGTTATCCAGAATGCTCGGGACCTGGGGTTTTCTGGATAAGGGGTCTTTCCATAATTTGGATCTCCTACCTTAAGTTTGCTAAAAAAAAAAAAATTTATTTAAACCAACTAGGATTGGTTTGGCTCCAATAAGAGGTAATTATATCTTAGTTGGGATCATGTACAGGTACTGTTTTATTATTACAGAGAAAAGGGAATCATTTAACCATGAAATAAACCCAATAGGGCTGTTCTGCCCCAATAAGGGGTAATTATATCTTAGTTGGGATCAAGTACAGGTACTGTTTTATTATTACAGAGAAAAGGGAATCATTTAACCATTAAATAAACCCAATAGGGCTGTTCTGCCCCCAATAAGGGGTAATTATATCTTAGTTGGGATCAAGTACAGGTACTGTTTTATTATTACAGACAAAAAGTAAAGAATTTTTAAAAATTTGAATTATTTGATTAAAATGGAGTCTATGGGAGATGGCCTTTCTGTATTTCAGAACTTTCTGGATAATGGCTTTCCTGATAAGGGGTCCAATACCTGTAAATTTTCAGTGATATAATTCACATCACTGAGCACTAATTATAACCAACGACCAAGCACTGTTTATAAAACTAGAACCCTTTCTGCTCCACACTAATTTACTCTGCCCCCTACATTATTGCCCAAGGGTTAACAAAATAAATATAAAAACATGGCAGCTCTGACCTATCTGTACAAAGAGAAGAGAATTTTAGGACATACAATTAGCTATACACTCTATATAGTGCCCCAAGCCAAACTGAATATATAGTTCACTAAATGAATACACTAAGTATGAGCCAAATACATCAGCAGGGTTTATTTCCCCTTTAATGCCACATTACTAGCAATTACAGATAAAGTCAAGTCCAAAATGCCACACGTACATTATGACATTTCGGAACTGACATTTGCTAAGGCTAGGCAGAGATACAGAGAACTCAAAATTTCAGACGAAACCGGCAAACCCAGAACCTAATTGGCTGAATGACAAACATCAGAACATTGTGACCCGGAGAAAGGTCTTGTTTCCATGTAACACGCATATGTAAATGGCTGCATGTTCTAATGTTACACGGGGCCTGGCAGTCTCACCGCGCCATCTGTGGCCTCTCTGTCACTATCGCATCCCACTGGGGGCCACGCAGAGAGTTCTCCACTAACACAGACAGCTTTTTCTGGTATCTGGTATTGTAGATTGTAAGCTCTTTTGGGCAGGGCTCCCTTCACCTCTTGTATCGGTTATTGGTTGCTTTATATGTTACTCTGTATGTCCAATGTATGAAACCCACTTATTGTACAGCGCTGCGGGAAATGTTGGCGCTTTATAAATAAATGTTAATAATAATAATCTCTCTCCCCTGCAGGAATACTGGGGCGCCCCTAATCATTCACACTACAGTGTGCCCCCCCTTATGGCACAAAAAAGCACTGGCACTCAAAGCTGCAAAAATGGGACAAGCCCTATAGAAATCTTTATTGCGGAGGTGCAACGTTTCGGGGCACAATAACCCCTTTATCAAGCTTGATAAAGGGTTTATTGTGCCCCGAAACGTTGCACCTCCGCAATAAAGATTTCTATAGGGCTTGTCCCATTTTTGCAGCTCTGAGTGCCAGTGCTTTTTTGTGGCTATTGGAATTTGGGAGGGTGCCGATCCCTCCAAGCAGTGTGCACCGAGCGTCAATTTTTTTGGAGAGCTAAGGGTGTGCGGGTAGGATCTCCTGTTCTTCCCCCCCTTATGGCAGCCACAACAGAATACAGACTGTGGAACACCCACCTAATGGGCAAAGATGGGCTCATCCAAAACCTTTAATGGACAAGGGTAACCAATAAAAGCACAGCAGCTCCGGCCCATATGTAAAATACAAGGAAACGGAGGATAAATGTTCAGTGTAAACAATAAGCTTTACCTTCATACTGTGCTAAGGGAAAATGTTTATAGTTGCTTATTATTTGCACAGAACATCAGTTCTAAGTGAGCGACAGCTGCCATATTGCTTGCCTCAAAGCAGGGAAACCAGAACTCTGCCTGGCTGAAATAGCAATAGACCCATTAGTGCTCATAAATATGAAAAACAGGCACAAACAACTGCTTAAATAACAGCGCTGCGTGTCAGTCAATAGCTATTGAATGGAGCATCAATCATGAAAGACTGGACATTTGTTCTAAACAAAACGCACAGTAAGGATTTATTGGCTGCAGGTTATATTTACAGTATGGCAGCTGGCATCTCATAGGGCACCAAGCTGGGCAGTTTGCCTATTTCTGGTCAATTAGGTGGGGTGCAGGACCCCCACATAAGATCATTTTGACCTATCAAATTCCTACAGTCACTTACAAGTGAAAACCTGATTGATTGATTGATTGATGGCCCCAAAGGCTTAAGCGTTATCCTGAATATAATTCCAACATATTATAGAGCGGTTAATGATGATCTAACGACGCTAATAAAATGCACACAAAACACACAACAAATTTCACAAGATGACAGTGCAAGTTTTTGGGCTTTAGAGGGGCCCCATATGGGGAGAGCATACAAACGACACAGACAGGGTCCTAGTGGGAATCAAACCAAAGATCCAGGCACCAGGAGCCAGCAATATTAACCCTTGTGCTACCAAGTACGGGACTAGGGGTCAATGAAAGAGATCTAGTGATCAGAATATCAGTACAATCTGCCCATCTGGCTCATTATGATTGGCCAACACACAAACAGGGGAGAAATCAGCTGCTGATTCTGGTACCTAGGAGCGACTCTGCAGCTTATGGGGCTCTCCGACAGGCCTCCCTGATCGATACCTGGCCAAAAATTGTCGGACAGGCTTGATTTTTCTGTGAATAAGGGACCGCATTGGCTCATTGATGTGGCCCTCGCTCCGACTTTTCCTATTCCCACCCGAGGTGGGCATATCGGCAATAAGGTTTGGCGACTTGGCCAAAGAAATAAATCTTACGGTGTATGGCCATTTTAACAGTTTACTTGCCGGCTGCCTGCACTGCTGGCCAATGGCTAACCAAACAGATGTCTCTACAGTTCACACAGCAACAAAAGGATTTCTGTAAGGGTAACAAATCCCCCCCTTTTCACAAACAAGGGCAAACAATAGGTAACTGGCATCTGTATTACTTACTGGGATATAAATAAACACACACATACTCTTACTATGAACACCGAGTCTGACTCTTGCTCATTAGAGATTGAACAAAACTGTATTTTTAGCCAGTAGCCTCAACATTGTTCCATTAAAATATGAAGCTCTTGCCCAGTAGCACAGAGTGTTTTCATTGCCCCAGACCTCTCCAAGACCGGAGTGCTGTTATTCTCTTTAGAACTTGCCTGAAGTGCTGCTGGAAATCTCTATTCTGGTTTGACAAAGGGGCAAAAACCAATCCCATAAAATCTCGTGCCCAGTCAAGTTAAGCAACTAGTTAGAACTCATTCATACTGAGAGCTTCTGTGCATTTGAACCATCAATTAGCCGTCATTATTCTCTGCTGCTGTTTACATTACTGGGTGAAGCAATCACAGGCAGCTGCTGCGCGCTGCAACTTCCTTGCTGCTTCCCACCCCCTTGATCCCAGCAGGGCGACAATAAAACCCTGCTTTGGCTTTTTCATTGGAAAAAGATTAATTAAATCTTGCCGTCACCATGTTTGCCTGCCATACCCCAGTTTTGTCCCTACAAACTTCTGCCTATAAGAACCCATTGCAAATCAGTCCAAGAGGCACCCCACTAACAGCCGACTAACACTGATCCCCGCTCAAGCAAGGAAACCTACCTTCCTGGTCCTGCAAACAACTGGACAATGGGCAAATTTTCAAACCTGCCCGATCAATTTTTTGACCAAAGTCTGATGAAAAATCGCTAGATGTACGATCGTTCGGTGCCCGCTAACCTTGCGATAATTTGACAGATTTGTCAGATATAGATTGTAAGCTCTACGGGGCAGGGACCTCCATTCTCTTGTGTCTTTGACTCAACTTATTGCAACTGTACCATGTATAATATGTATTTATCTATTATTATTATCTTAATAACCCCGTTTGTATCAATGTATTCTACTGTACAGCGCTGCATACGTAAGTAGAGCTTTATAAATAAAGATATACATACATCTTACTAAAATTGGTCATTAGAAAGAAAAATCTTAACTGTATGGCCAGCTTAAATCAAGTCTGCCCTGTGTTTAGCCAGACACTGGTCTAAACCGTATCCACGCAGGTTTACCAATCCCTGCTCCCCCCCCCCCCCAACAACATATCCATCAGAATGTTTGTTGTAGAGAGTTGTAATTCTGCAGTGTGTAACTGGGAAACAGTGACTCTTGGTTTGACCCAATGAAACCTCCTTGGGTCTCTCAGCAAGTCCCAGTCACCAAAATGGAGATTGTAAGCTCTTTGGCTCAGGGAATAATTCCTATATTTTATATGTTTTAGCCAAACTGGTGCAGAGTGTAGTTTGTGATTAGTTATTAGATAGCGGGGGAATACTGGGCTGGCTGTATAATATATATATATATATAAAACACAACTGTATCCATCAGAATGTTTCTGAGAGTTGTAGTTCTGCAGTGTTACTGGGAAAGAGTGGCTCTTGGGTTGACCCAATGAAACCTACTTGGGTCTCTCAGCAAGTCCCAGTCACCAAAACTGATTGTAAGCTCTTTGGCTCAGGGAATAATTCCTATATTTTACACTGATGCAGAGTGTGTAGTTTGTGATTATTAGTTTATTAGATAGGGGGCTGAATATAATATATATAACCCCCCTGGATGTGCGAGTTGCTGCAAGGATCAGGCAGGACACTGCAGGGGGTGGGGCCCGAAGGCGCAACGTTGTTACAAATGGATACATTGTGGCGCCGCACTGACTCTCCGTATCCGCTCCGAGTCGCTGACAATGGCAGAAGCAGCGGCAGCTGTGAGTGCGACAGAAGCACATGGGGCCCGGGCAGGGCTGGGAGCAGGAGGCTGCGCCCAATTACTAAACATGAGAGGGGGGGGAGGCGCAGCGCTATTTCAATAATCTTCCCCTCCCCTCCCGCTCCTCCTGCTTATTCTAATGAGGCCGAATGGGAGATGGAAACTGCAGCGACAGGCAGCGACTACCTGCTACTGATCGGCTCTTGTTCAACTACAATGTCGGTTTAAGGTTAGGGCAGAAAGGGCCCCTGTCTTGGGCCCTCAGCACTACAAGGGCCACAGGTACAAGTACTGGGGAAATATACCTCTTTTTTTAGTAAACGAATAAGGGTGTCCGTTCTGCTGCCCTCCCAGCACATACTAAGGGGGTATGAGAGTTGCAGTCCTACAGCAGCACCACTACACCCCCAAATAGCGACTCCAGCCTTAGTGCATTGCCATCTCCCCCTCCTTACAGCCCCCCCCCCCCCCTCCTCTGATAGTGGGTTTAGGGAATGGCAGTTCAGCTACAGTCTGCAACCAGGTAGATCAAACTGAATCAGTTTTGTTGCAAAAATAATAAACCCCTATACTCTTCCAACTACTGCACCCAAACCCTACCCACAGGTGTATATATACCCGCTTCTGTGCCAGGGGCACCCAGACTAAGGCGGCCCTTCCCTATGACAGAGAATAAAATGTGCTGTAATAGTGTTGTCCCCTGTTGACTGTGAAATCAGGGTATGACATTGCTGGTTCTATTGCCAGCTTAGGGTGCAGACACACTGAGCTACTTAGTAGCAGCTACTATACTCCAGAAAATCCCCTGCCATAGACAATACTGAGAATTGCCTCTGCTAAAACTCAGGTAGAGACAATTATCAGTAAATGATCAGCATTGTCTGTTTTAGTAGCCATGACAAGTAGCGGCTACTTGTCTTCACCCTTAGGGTGAAGACACACAGCACTACTAGTAGCAGCTACCTTTCCACGGCTACTAAACACCAGAAAATCCCCTGCCATAGACAATACTGAGAATTGCCTCTGCTAAAACACATGTAGAGACTTATCAGTAAACAAATCGGCCACGACAAGTAGCTGCTAATAGTAGGGTGAAGACACACAGAGCTACTAGTAGCAGCTACTTTTTAATAGCTACTAAACTCCAGAAAATCCCCATAGACAAGACTGAGAATTGACTGCTAAAACCCACCGAGACAATTATCAGCAAATAACCAGCATTGTCTATATTTGAAGCCACAACAAGTAGCTGCTCCGTGTGTCTTCACCCTCCAGTAAGTATTAATTTGGAAGCGAGTTTAAACATTGTATTAAGGTCAACACAAAAATCAATGGCTGTGACATTATTAATATCAAGAAATCATCCCACAATGCAGAAACAACACAAAGAGAATACAGAAGATTATGAATAATAAGGGGCACCAGTAGGTGAATTTGTAGCCAACGTTCGTGCCCATAGCTGGGCCAGTTCTCTTGCTTCCCTATCAGTCGTATGAGGGCTAGAGAGCTTGGGCAGACACAAACCATTGCTAATACACAGATATAACCATACCAAGCAATGACATTCGGAAACCTCCTAAACCCAAAGCGTTTCACTTCATTTTGGAATTCAGAGCATGCCCCAATGTACAATGTCATTTTTATTTCTGAAATATGAAATTAATTGAATTTCTCCGATTCTAGGGGACTTCAGATAAATGAAATTAATCATTTTCCATGTCTTGCAAGTCCCAGAAACCTCAGAGGATGCCACTTAATACCTGCCCTCCTCTTGTGCCAATTCCTGGCTGTTTTTTTATGTGGATAAGTGCCACCTCTGTGGCTAGTAATAATCAAATCCTCCTAGTCTTTTTGTGACTTTCCATTAATTACATCTTGCAATAGTTCTGCCACTTTATGTCCTCAAAACTAGATACGCTGCCTAATTAGCAATTACATGAGATACGCTGCAGGCTGCACTAGTACTCAGTGCAGCCATGCAGAATGCCTATCAGTTACTAATCGGCCATTCATCGCAGGGACTTGGTGCAAGCCCATTTACGGTGAAGCCACACAAAGCTACTTAGTAGCACGGCTACTGAACACCCTGTCATAGATGATACTGAGAATTCTGCTAAAACACACACTGACAATTATCATTAAATGATATTGTCTATGGAAGGATTTTCTGGCGTTTAGTAGCCACAACAAGTAGCTGCTACTAGCAGCTGCATGTGTCTTCACCCTTAGGGCGAAGACACACTGAGCTTCTAGTAGCAGCTACATTGTCATGGCTACTAAACGCCAGAAAATCCTTCCATAGACAATACTGAGAATTGCCTCTGCTAAACACACATGTAGAGACAATTATCAGTACATAATCAGCATTGTCTATCTTAGTAGCTGTGACAAGTAGCTGCTACTAGTAGCTCGGTGTGTCTTCACCCTTACTAGTTGCAGCTACTTTTCACGGCTACTAAAACAGACACTGCTGATCATTTACGGATAATTGTCTCTACATGTGTTTAGCAGAGGCAATTCTCATTGTCTACGGCAGGGGATTTTCTGGCGTTTAGGGTAAAGACACACGGAGTTACTTAGTAGCAGCTACTTGTCACGGCTACTAAACACCAGAAAATCCCCTGCCACAGACAATTCTGAGAATTGCCCCTGCTAAACACATGTAGAGACAGTTATCAGTAAATGATCAGCATTGTCTATGTTAGTAGCTGTAACAAGTAGCTGCTACTTACTAGTAGCTCTGTGTGTCTTCACCCTTAGTAGCCGTGACAGGTAGCTGCTACTAAGTAGCTCCATGTGTCTTCACTCTTAAAAGGTGAATATGGCAATTATGCATTACACAAAATAAATCCAGACTCCCATTAATACAACAAGTAATACTTCTTATACACACACATTCCCAGGGATACTGACTCTAGTATCAAGTTTTCCGCATAACATTTCTGCAGATTAGTGGGAACCCACGGTGACTTTAATTACTGTCCGTTGGACCTTCCCCCCCAACCAAAGCAAAAAAGGCAACCTATTATTTTCTTAATAAGATACGTCATCTGAGGTTCCTGCAAGTGACCTGGGTGACATTTATTATCGTTAGACATAGGCAAGTGACAGGGCGATTTCGGGTGGCTTTGATATATAGCGATTACTAATGCCCATGGTGATTATGCTACGGCCTGCAGCCTATTGTGAGCCTCCCTAGCAGGCAAATTAAATCCTTACTCTGTGGGGGTTCAGGTGGGCTCCGCTGGCCATTTATAAATATATACAGGCAGAAATAAATGATGCGCTGCTCTGCAGAGCCGGCCCGGATTAGTCACCAGAAACCCTTTGAACGCGCAATCCAGTAACAAGTCAGCATATATAATCTTGTGTATATAACCAGCAGCATCTCGAGAGGATCAATAGAATGGCAACTTCAGATAATAAGAGGCAGGATACAGAATGGCAAAGATGTCCTGCGCCTCGTTAGAGCTGTCACTTCCCAGGGGCGCAAGGCATGCTGGGAATTGGATTGTTAGCTTCAGCACTAAGCTTATGCAGCACATTTACACCAACCTCTACCCAGAATGTTTGCAAAATATACAACATATTTCTATACAATTATGTCCCATTAAAAGCATTAAAAATAAATGTAAACTGTACAACAAGTACAGGTATGGAATCCCTTATCCGGAAACCCCTTATCCAGAAATTTCTGAATTACGGAAAGGCCATCTTCCATAGACTCCATTCTAAGCAAATAATTCTGAAAATCTATCTAAAAATGATTTACTTTCTCTCTGTAATAATAAAACAGTACCTGTACTTGATCCCAACTAATATATAATTACCCCTTATTGGGGGCAGAACAGCCCTATTGGGTTTATTTCATGGTTAAATGATTCCCTTTTCTCTGTAATAATAAAACAGTACCTGTACTTGATCCCAACTAAGATATAATTACCCCTTATTGGGGGCATAACAGCCCTATTGGGTTTATTTAATGGTTAAATGATTCCCTTTTCTCTGTAATAATAAAACAGTACCTGTACTTGATCCCAACTAAGATATAATTACCCCTTATTGGGGGCAGAACAGCCCTATTGGGTTTATTTAATGGTTAAATGATTCCCTTTTCTCTGTAATAATAAAACAGTACCTGTACTTGATCCCAACTAAGATATAATTACCCCTTATTGGGGCAGAACAGCCCTATTGGGTTTATTTAATGGTTAAATGATTCCCTTTTCTCTGTAATAATAAAACAGTACCTGTACTTGATCCCAACTAAGATATAATTACCCCTTATTGGGGGCAGAACAGCCCTATTGGGTTTATTTCATGTTTAAATGATTCCCTTTTCACTGTAACAATAAACAAAACCCCAGGTTCCAAGCATTCTGGATAACAGGTCCCATACCTGTATCGATAACACAAGGTTGAACCATAATTCCCAGCACCGGGCTTTGTGCTGCCGTTTGGTAAGGCTGTAGTTCAGCAAGGGCAATTGGGCAAATCAGCAAAGTTTGCCGAGTCTGAAGGGTCAATTACCTACACCCCTGCTTATTTATATTTATAATAACGCTACATAATGGTAACATGTAAGAACCAAGGCAAGAGCTTACAATGCAGGGAGTATAAGTCAGTCAAACTATTCCCCTTCCAACTGCAGAATTGCAGTTCTGCAGTAAATGTTGCTTATTCCTTATCTAGAGGGGACAGAATCACAAGACCCCCTGATATTAAACAGCCACCATCACTTTGCCCCCCACCCCTCTTCAGCATTTATACAGCACTATTAGCAATAATCTGCCTTCCCAGCACTTTCCTTCACAAAAGCCTCTACGAAGGAACCCAGTTCTTTTGTATTCATATAAAAAATAAATGAATAACATCCAAGAAAGTGGTATAAGTTGGCCTTTGACCCTATCACGCTTCCTGCAGAAATACATCTCTTTGTCCGTGTGTTTCCAAACGACAATGAGTATCTATTAAAGACGTCGCGTTTGCGGAGCCGGGAGAAGCTTGGGAGCACCTAGGCCCTGGCATATTTTTCTTACTGCTTTTTTTTTTTCCTTTTTTTTTTTTTTTTTGCGCCCTTACAGGTTCCTACATGTTCTCTCTCCCGAATGTCATCCATGCGGCTCAGCTTTGTTGTAGTCAACTGCCTGCTGGAAGTGGGAACGCCCCACAGGAGTGGGAAGGATTAAATAAAAACACACACACACACAGGGACACTTTAGGTGATTTCACAATTAAAACTAGTGAAATCTATCAACTCTCCTTCCCCAGCGCCGAGGCCCTTACACCCCCTTAAATCAACCCCCTCCAGGGGGGGGGGTTCGAGCAATCCCATCAAACACAAGCGAATCCCAGAAGCTTTGGGGTTTTCCAGGAGGCTCCTGGTCCCTTTAAAATGTATGCTAAACCCGGAGCGTGGAAATGAATATGTAAAATAAGAAAATACCAGGGGGAGGAAATCAGGTCTCGGGGAAAAAAAACCAAACTGATTCAGATTCAGATTTGTATGGCTCTCCGGTGAGCCATTGTACCTGCACTTTATGCTGAAAGCATTATAATAAATATATACATTTCATACCCATTTCCGAGTCCCCTACTCATAAGCGAAGTTAAGCACTTATACACCTTAGTAAGCAGGGGCCGGCCCCCTATTAACTCTTTCAGAAACCTGCTTAGTCTGTTTAACCCCTTGTCTTACGGCAGAAATAGATCAAACTCCAAGAAATCATTCTAATAAGAGTCTCCCTGATACTTTATAACTAACGAGCGGACCAAAACAATTTGGTTCCTAGGTTACGTAAGATATTGGCGCCCAATAAAAAAAAAAAAAAATAGATACAGCAACGGCACACAAAGGGTTAAAAATGCAGCCTCTCTTCTATTAATGATATTAATACTTACTAAAAAACCCTATAGCAGAGTGCGTTACATTTAAAGTCCCCTACCTGGGGTTGCCCCAACCTGCGGCCTCTGCGTGTCAATCAACTACAACTCCCAGCATCCCCTAACAACCGTTAGCTGTAGTGCAAAATAGTAGGTGGCGGGGCACAGGTTGGCAATGCTTTCTGACCTCAGTTGATGTTGTAAATAGTTACAAAATCCCAGGTGGAATATTTAGGAGGAATATTTAGAAATGTCCCCCTATTTATAAAAAAAAAAAAAAATAAATGACATAAGATGAAAAAAAATGTGCTGCTGTGGTTGTACTGCACTCTGGCATAGGTTGGTGCCTTGATGAGAGGAATAATAAGGATATATAATGGCAGCAAACAATAAGAGGAGGGGTATTTACCCATATATATATATGAATATGTAGCATTGCTCTCAGTGTGCAGGGCTGTGTGTGTGGGTAAGGGGGGGGGGGGGCAGGAAATCTATTTGCCCTGATCCTCCCCCTGTATGTGAGGGTTATTGTGTGAGTGCCTTATTCCTGCTTTCTCCCCCAATTCCAGGCTTATTCCCTGCACCCCGTCTTCCCCCCCCCCCCCCCCGGTAATTAGAATAATCCGGAGTACTAATACATTATGCTAAAGCCGGCGGCGTGTGTATGAATATGAATATGTAAAGCGCGGTAATGATTACCTGCTGCCGCCGCCGCCGCCGCTGCTGAACTCTCATCTTGACTCGCTGCTCCTCCGTCCGCCATCTTGAATATTTTAACCAAAATCGCCCGGCCGATAAGCCCTCCTCCTCCCCTTAGGTCAAACCCACCTCATCACTTCGGATTTTTTTTTTTTTTTTTTCTTTTCAACGTGCTTTATTCAGAGGCGAAACAAAGAAGCACTAACCCCTCCCAGCTGCTTGCGTTTGATTGGTGGATAAGTGGCGGACAAGACGGCGACGTTCTCAATAGCAAAAAAGCACCTGTAGATGCCTGGGTTAAAGAATAAAAAAAAAAAGTAGGCGGGATTTGTGACTGGAACTGAAGTTCTCTGGAAGGCGTGTTTACGTCAGCGCCAACGGTTTTTTTCAGGCGGGGCCAGGTTGACAAATTGGGCTACTAATGTAATGCCCAGGCGGGTTTCCAAAGTACAAACCCACCAAGGTACAGATTTGGGCTGTTTTTTGGAGCCTTGGCGGGTTTGTAGTTTGGAAACTAGCCAAAGTTTTTCCCCCTAGTGTGCCTGTCCCATTGCATGCTGGGTAATGTAGTTTGTATCTAACAATTAGCCTACAGCTAGGGTTACTATAAAACTACAATACCCAGCATGCAATTAGACAGTATAGACAGAGGCTCCCATTTCTATTCTATTCAGGCTCAACCTGTCTGTTCATCAACCTGCTCCCTGCTCTATAGGGTATGAAATTGTACCATTACTTTCTACTGGGATGGGGGCTGTTATTTGTTACTTTCTGCAGTTGATCCTTAAGGTATAATTCTCTGGATCTCTTGGGACTGCTGAGAGTTGTAGTACAACGCACCCATATGTATATCACGTCTGGGGTTAATGCAACATTCTGAATCCATTTCTGTAGTGACTTCCCAGCTGGACTGGGCACAGAGGGAATAATCAGCCATCCCAGTCTCTGGAAGGCGTGTTTATGCCAACGGTTTTTTTCAGGTGGGATCAGGGTTGCCAGGTTGGCAGGTTTTCCACCAAATTCAGCTACTAATTTAAAGCCCAGGCCGGTTTCCAAAGTACAAACCCACCAAGGTACAGATTTGGGCTGTTTTTTGGAGCCTTGGCGGGTTTGTAGTTTGGAAACTAGCCAAAGTTTTTCCCCTAGTGTGCCTGTCCCATTGCATGCTGGGTAATGTAGTTTGTATCTAACAAGTAGCCTACAGCTAGGATTAATATAAAACTACAATACCCAGCATGCAATTAGACAGTATAGACAGAGGCTCCCATTTCTATTCTATTCAGGCTCAACCTGTCTGTTATACACCCTGCTCCCTGCTCTATAGGTTATGAAATTGTACCATTACTTTCTACTGGGATGTGGGGCAGTTCTACCAGCTGCTCCCTGCTCTATAGGGTATGTGATTGTACTGTTACTTTCTACTGGGATGTGGGGCAGTTCTACCCCCTGCTCTATAGGGTATGTGATTGTACCGTTACTTTCTACTGGGATGTGGGGCAGTTCTACCCCCTGCTCCCTGCTCTATAGGGTATGTGATTGTACTGTTACTTTCTACTGGGATGTGGGGCAGTTCTACCCCCTGCTCCCTGCTCTATAGGGTATGTGATTGTACTGTTACTTTCTACTGGGATGTGGGGCAGTTCTACCCCCTGCTCCCTGCTCTATAGGGTATGTGATTGTACTGTTACTTTCTACTGGGATGTGGGGGCAGTTCTACACCCTGCTCCCTGCTCTATAGGGTATGTGATTGTACTGTTACTTTCTACTGGGATGTGGGGCAGTTCTACCCCCTGCTCCCTGCTCTATAGGGAATGTGATTGTACCGTTACTTTCTACTGGGATGTGGGGCAGTTCTACCCCCTGCTCCCTGCTCTATAGGGTATGTGATTGTACCGTTACTTTCTACTGGGATGTGGGGCAGTTCTACCCCCTGCTCTATAGGGTATGTGATTGTACCGTTACTTTCTACTGGGATGTGGGGCAGTTCTACCCCCTGCTCCCTGCTCTATAGGGTATGTGATTGTACCGTTACTTTCTACTGGGATGTGTGGCAATTCTACCCCCTGCTCTATAGGGTATGTGATTGTACTGTTACTTTCTACTGGGATGTGGGGCAGTTCTACCCCCTGCTCCCTGCTCTATAGGGTATGTGATTGTACTGTTACTTTCTACTGGGATGTGGGGCAGTTCTACCCCCTGCTCCCTGCTCTATAGGGTATGTGATTGTACTGTTACTTTCTACTGGGATGTGGGGCAGTTCTACCCCCTGCTCCCTGCTCTATAGGGTATGTGATTGTACTGTTACTTTCTACTGGGATGTGGGGCAGTTCTACCCCCTGCTCCCTGCTCTATAGGGTATGTGATTGTACCGTTACTTTCTACTGGGATGTGGGGCAGTTCTACCCCCTGCTCCCTGCTCTATAGGGTATGTGATTGTACTGTTACTTTCTACTGGGATGTGGGGCAGTTCTACCCCCTGCTCCCTGCTCTATAGGGTATGTGATTGTACTGTTACTTTCTACTGGGATGTGGGGCAGTTCTGCTCCCTGCTCTATAGGGTATGAGATGGGGGCTGCCATTTGTTACTTTCTGCAGTTGATCCTTAAGCTATAACTCTCAGGATTTCTTGGGGCTGCTGAGAGTTGTAGTTCAACGCACCCATATGTATATCATATCTGGGGTTAATGCAACATTCTGAATCCATTTCTGTAGTGACTTCCCAGCTGGACTGGGCACAGAGGGAATTATCAGCCATCCCAGTAACTGGAGAGGGGGCACAGGGCATGGGTAGTGATTATACGCTTTAAAAAGGCAGGTTTTCCCATATGTACTTTTATTTTTTTTAGAATTTTTTTTCTTTGTGCATATTGGGCTATTTTTTGGCTACTTTCGAAGTGACTTTTGGCTAGTTTGGAAGAATAAATCTGGCAACTCTGAGCGGGACTGAGAAACGCGCCATCGCAGTAGGGGAGGGAGATTTGTTTTTTCCTCAGGAGTGGGCAGCTGGAGAGAGTTGGCAACACCCCGAAGTTGTCATTTTTAGGTGATAATGACAGTTTTAAGATGATATAAGTGTACAACGCTCTATGCTGGTATATGTTACGAGATCTATATAATTACACATATATAATACAGAAGAGCTGCGAATAGCCACTAAATTATATCCTTGTAAACTCCGCTTAGTGATGTCATCAGTTATAAATGGTGCTCAGTGATGCAATTTCTGTCAGGACTCACTGAAACTTGAGTTTTATACAAAAAAAATGAGCCCAGTGTTAAAATATATGATGATATTAGATGTGACTTCAGAGTTAAGCAAGTTCTATAAAGTGCTTGCCCTTTAGCCTTTTTTATAGTCATTTAACTCTTATAGCTAATAGCCTCTTATTTTACAACCGTGGGTACATTATTCCCTATATATTTTATTATACTACAATACATTTGTTATATATATATATTGATTCATGATGCTTTAGTCCATGTGTGTAGGTATAAATAAATGGTGTAGGAATAATGCTTTCTAAACTATATATAGTGTGACTAGTAATATTAATATAATAATATTTTCTTTTCCATATTTGTATATCGTACACACTAATATTATTAGTGGCATAAGAAATAATAATAATAATGCTGTAATATATTTCTAGGTGACAAGAACAAGTAGTGTAGAGTGGGCATTTGTAATGGGCCCACAACATTGGACGGTCTTCTTATGGGAAACAAGGTACCGGTAGAAAGGCCATGCAGTGTTACAAGTGGCCATACATGGGCAGATTTCAGCTGCCGATATCAGTCCTTTAGACCGATTCAGCAACTTATCTACCCGTGTATGGGCCTCCCTGACCGACATCTGGCCTGAAATTGGCCAGATCTCAATCAGGCAGGTTTAATTTTTCCATCAATTCGGGGATTAAATGGTCAGGGGAAAAAAAATTGTTAATTAGGATTCAGTTCGAGATTCGGCCGAATCTTTCAGGGTGGGTTTGTGGGTTCGGCCGAACCCAAAAAAGTGGGTTTGGTGAATCCCTAAAATATATAAATATAGCCTATAATTAAGAGTCAACCAGACGTGAAACGGGTAAGGCTTTGTGCAATGCGTGTTTTTACTACTTTTTTGCTGGCCTCTTTGTGGGTCTCCAGAGCCCAACACCTCTTCTTCGTTATCTCAAATCCATACATACACTGATATGCCCGGCAGTTTGATATCTGATCATTCTGCTTTATAAGAGCACATTAGCAAGCACAGATTACTTCAGCTGACCTTAAGCTAGCCGCACAAGGGCCTACAATGGCTGCCAACTTGACTCATCTCACAAAGCCTTATGCGTTTTATTTCTGGTTGACACTTAATCCTAGGCTATATTTATGTACATATATATTTAATAAAGATTTTTCCAACTACTGCTTTTTTGCTGTTTTGCTGCTTTTTCTGTTTGCGGAATTTCAAAGTGCCCAACACCTCTTCTTTGTATAGTGTATATGGTTAGTCGTCTCCCCTGAGCTGAGGGCTTACTGGAGCAGGTCATTGAGTCAAGTTCAGCCCCAACATACTGTATATAAAGCGCTATAGACACCAAAGCCTAATCGTAGGTCTTCCTAAACCTGTTCCTGTGTGTACACAATACTATTCTGAATTTGTGGTGTTTCAGTTTGGCTTGTTATCTTTCTTATTCTTAAATACTGCCTACCCTGACCTGTGCCTGGACTCCGATATGACCACAAACTTTGCATAACTCTTTGTACCTAATTTCTGACTTTACCAACCTTGCATATTTTGTCCTTGCCTGTTTCCTGTACCTTCCTTGCCATCCTGTTCTATTGCCTGTCTTGCCCATCCTGCCTGTTCCCTGGTATTTCCTTCCTCGTCGGAGCTCACTTCGCAAGTGGACCCAACACTAGAGAGAACTTCTTTCATATAGAGCTTAAATATTAAATTCACTTAGTCCGTCTATTATTAACATTCAGATTTTTGTGGTTTTATCTCTTTCTAAAACCAAGACTAAATTTATTTCCACGAATGGCAGTCGCTTACTCAAAAATCTAAATTGAAAAAGCACAAATGAAAAAAAAGTCACAAAAAAATGCATCTTTTAGCTTGTCATGCGAAAACAGCTTTTTCATATACAGATACGGGATCCGTTATCCGGAAAGCTCCAACTTACGGAAAGCCTGTCTCCCATAGACTCCATTTTAATCAAATAATTCAGATTTTTAAAATTGATTCCCTTTTTCTCTGTAAAAATAAAACTGTGCTTTGCATTTGATCCCAATGAAGATACTATATAATCAATCCTAAAGGGATGCAAAACAATCCTATTGGGTTTAATTAATGTTTTATTGATTTCTTAGTAGACTTAAGGTATGAAGATCCAAATTACAGAAAGACCCTTTATCCGGAATACCCTTGGTCCCGAGCATTCTGGATAACAGGTCCTATACCTGTAGTCGAACAAAGCCATAGCAACTCCCCCCCAAAAAAATGCTAAAACCACAAAGCAAAGAAAGATCTTCCAGTTGTAAAAGGGACTTCTGCCATTGACTTCTACATAATCAAGTTTTAGCTGATGTATTTTGCATTCAGAATTGTTGCAGTTTTGTCACATAAATCGTGAAAAAAAACCTTTTCTTTACCGTGATGAAATCAAGTTTTTTGCCGAAACAGAAAATATGGAGCATTAGTAAAAGCCCCTTTAGTGTCGGTATCTAACAGATTTTCCCTTCATTGGAAAATTACTTTTTAAAAGTAGGTTAAATAATAGGTCAAAATTAAGATTTTTTTTTTCTTGTTTAACAACTTTAAATTATTAACTGATTAACACATCTTCCCAGAATGCAGTGTCAATAATGTTATAACCAGCTCAATGTAAATAATAATATTCTCCCATAAGAATGTTCTGGGCATGCTTCCACGTGAGAAGTAATAACTGCTTGTATCCTAGCAGAGTATATCCGGACACCTCTTATGAGCTACTTAAGAGGATGAAAAGAAATGAGTATTCCAGGGTGCATTCTGGAAATGAGTAGAAGTTCTCAATACCTCAACCAATGTTACCGTTGGGATTTGCTTATTGGCATATTCCGAGATGAATATTCACTCTCAAGAAAACCTTTACCTTGTACAGTGTTTCTGGAGTATTTTTGCTTCAGTTCCAGCACTGTAAATGTTTATTTGAAAATGGTGTGGAAAAGCAGCGTCTTCCTATCTGTGCGAGGCTTGCTATAAATTACTGTAGGCAGTGGGTGCTCGCTTGTTGCAAATTGCAGTTTTCCCTTCTTGCAAATAAGAGCAACACAGCACTAGAGAGGTAAATGTGAAATGGGTCTACAGTGAGGACTTACCAAAATTGGGCTTGGTGGTCTTTCTCTTCTTCGTCACATGTACACACCACCCTGCAATGATAGTACAAATTTATACTCAGCTGCATGGACTTCGGGTCACAACGGTGGCATTAGGGAGGCCACAACACACAAACCCACAAAAATATGAGCAACACAGGACTAGAGAGATAGATAAGCTAGTGAGATGGGTCTACTTTGAGGACTTACCAAAATGGGACTTGGTAGTCTTTCTCTTCTTCATCACATTTACGCACCACTCTGCAATGATAGTTGCACAATGATATACTCAGCTGCATGGACTTAGGGTCACAACGGTGGCATTAGGGAGGCCACAACACACAAACCCAAAAGAATATGAGCAACACAGCACTAGAGAGATAGATGAGCTAGTGAGATGGGTCTACATTGTGGACTTACCAAAATGGGGCTTGGTAGTCTTTCTCCTCTTCATCACATGTACATGCCACTCTACAATGATAGTTGCACAATATTATACTCAGCTGCATGGACTGTGGGTCAAAACAGTGGCATTAAGGAGCCTACAAAAATATGAGCAACACAGCACTAGAGATATACAGTAGATAAGCTAGTGAGTTGGGTCTACAGTGAAGACTTACCAAAATGGGCCTTGGTAGTCTTTTCCTCTTCATCACATGTACATGCCACTCTACAATGATAGTTGCACAATATTATACTCAGCTGCATGGACTGTGGGTCAAAACAGTGGCATTAAGGAGCCTACAAAAATATGAGCAACACAGCACTAGAGATATACAGTAGATAAGCTAGTGAGTTGGGTCTACAGTGAAGACTTACCAAAATGGGCCTTGGTAGTCTTTTCCTCTTCATTACATGTACACACCACTCTGCAATGATAGTTGCACAATGTTATATTCAGCTGCATGGACTTCGGGTCACAGTGGTGGCATTAGGGAGGCCACAACACACAAACCCACTAGAATATGAGTATCACCTAGAGAGATATGTGAGATGGGTCAACAGTGAGGGCTTACCAAAATGGGACTTGGTAGTCTTCTCCTCTTCATCACATGTACACACCACTCTATAATGATAGTTGCACAATATTATGCTCAGCTACATGGACTTTGGGTCACAACGGTGGCATTAGGAAGGCCACAACACACAAACCCACAAAAATATGAGCAACACAGCACTAGAGAGATAGATAAGCTAGTTAGTTGGGTCTACATTGAGGACTTACCAAAATGGGGCTTGGTAGTCTTTCTCCTCTTCATCACATGTACACACCACTTTGCAATGATAGTTGCACAATATTATACTCAGCTGCATGGACTGTGGGTCACAACGGTGGCATTAAGGAGCCCACAAAAATATGAGCAACACAGCACTAGAGATATACAGTAGATAAGCTAGTGAGATGGGTCTACAGTGAAGACTTACCAAAATGGGGCTTGGTAGTCTTCTCCTCTTCATTACATGTATACACCACTCTGCAATGATAGTTGCACAATGTTATATTCAGCTGCATGGACTTCGGGTCACAGTGGTGGCATTAGGGAGGCTACAACACACAAACCCACAAGAATATGCGCAACACAGCACTAGAGATATAGATAAGCTAGTGAGATGGGTCTACATTGAGGACTTACCAAAATGGGGCTTGGTAGTTTTTCTCCTCTTCATCACATGTACACACCACTCTGCAATGATAGTTGCACAATGTTATACTCAGCTGCATGCACTGCGGGTCACAACAGTGGCATTAGGGAGGCCACAACACACAAACCCTCAATAATATAAGCAAAACAGCAATAGATAGATAGATAAGCTAGTGAGATGGGTCTACAGTGAGGACTTACCAAAATGGGGCTTGGTAGACTTCTCTTCATCACATGTACACACCACTCTACAATGATAGTTGCACAATGTTATATTCAGCTGCATGGACTTCGGGTCACAGTGGTGGCATTAGGGAGGCCACAACACACAAACCCACTAGAATATGAGTATCACCTAGAGAGATATGTGAGATGGGTCAACAGTGATGGGTCAACTTCTCTTCATCACATGTACACACCACTCTACAATGATAGTTGCACAATGTTATACTCAGCTGCATGGACTGCGGGTCACAACAGTGGCATTAGGGAGCCCACAAACCTGCAAAAATATGAGCAACACAGCACTAGACAGATAGATTAGCTAGTGAGATGGGTCTACATTGAGGACTTACCAAAATGGGACTTGGTAGTCTTTCTTCCCTTTATCACATGTACACACCACTCTTCAATGATAGTTGCACAAAGTTATGGACTGTTGGACACAACGGGGGCATTAGGGAGGCCACAACACACAAACCCACAAGAATATGCGCAACACAGCACTAGAATGGTAGATGAGCTAGTGAGATAGGTCTACATTGAGGACTTACCAAAATGGGATTTGGTAGTCTTTCTCCTCTTCATCACATATACACACACCACTCTGTGATAGTTGCACAATGTTATATTCAGCTGCATGGACTTCGTGTCACAACGATGGCATTAGGGAGGCCACAACACACAAACCCACAGAATATGAGCAACACAGCACTAGAGAGATAGATAAGCTAGTGAGATGGGTCTACTTTGAGGACTTACCAAAATGGGACTTGGTAGTCTTTCTCCTCTTCATCACATGTACACACCACTCTGCAATGATAGTTGCACACCGTTATAGTCAGCTGCATGGACTGTGGTTCACAACGGTGGTATTAGGAAGGTCACAACACACAAATCCACAAGAATATGAGCAACACAGCACTAGAGAGATAGATAAGCTTGTGAGATGGGTCTACAGTGAGGACTTACCAAAATAGGACTTGGTAGTCTTTCTCCTTTTTATCACATCACACCACTCTACAATGGTAGTTGCACAATGTTATGATAGTGGCATTAGGGAGCCCACAAACCCACAAAAACATGAGCAACACAGCACTAGAGAGATAGATAAGCTAGTGTGATGGGTCTACAGTAAGGATTTACTAAAAAATCTTCTCTTTACCACATGTACACACCACCTACAATGATGTTTGCACAACGATGTTTGCAGAATACTCTGTTCTCATAACCTGTTATTAGGATAATCCTTAACTTTCAGCCCAAGGCTTTCAACGCTGCTCTTTACAATTTTGAACTTGGCCGACGTACATTTTTTTTCTTCTTGCTCTCTGGTTGCTTCTCATACTCCTCGCAGTTTCTCCTACCCAATGGCGCAGCCCTTCCTAGGGATAATACGACATTGCCATGACAAAGACAATATATAGCAGATAAAACAGTCGGTTTGTAGGAACTTGACAAAGCTAAGTGGTTACATTTCTGGAATCTGACCCATTTAGACCTGGTTTTAATTTCTGGTGATGGTTTCTATGACAACACCTTGTGTAAGTCTCTTCTATGCCCTTACCATCTGCACAGGATCGAGCGCTTGTTGGCCTGAAATGCTGAACTATTACTGTCTGAAAGCTTTGGTTTCCGTTTACTACAAAATAATAAAAGACTTATTCATCAAAAACTGCACAGTTGCTGTAAAAAAAAGTCACTCATAATCACTACTAATATCGATCCAAACATAATTCAGATCTCCTAACTGAAGTCTGCTAAAAACATTATTTAAACAGTAATTAAACCCAATAAGGCTGTTCTGCCCCCAATAAGGGGTAATTATATCTTAGTTGGGATCAAGTACAGGTACTGTTTTATTATTACAGAGAAAAGGGAATCATTTAACCATGAAATAAACCCAATAGGGCTGTTCTGCCCCAATAAGGGGTAATTATATCTTAGTTGGGATCAAGTACAGGTACTGTTTTATTATTACAGAGAAAAGGGAATCATTTAACCATTAAATAAACCCAATACGATTGTTCTGCCCCAATAAGGGGTAATTATGTTTTAGTTTAGGTTTTTTCCTGGCCATGTCTGATCCTGAGAGCAGGAATTCAGATACATCGAAATAAAGACAAACAATAAACGTGGCCGTACATGGGCAAATTTAGACTGCTGATTCGAGTCCTTTAGACCCCTGACAGCCCTATCCAACCAATATCTAGCCAAAAATCGACCAGGTGTCGATAGGGCAGCTTAGATTTTTTAGTCAGATCAGGGACCACATTGGCCTCGCTTCACCGCTCCTATCTCTGTTGTTGCCAAGCACTATATCAGCACTTTGATGAGGTACTAACCAGCCGGGCACCTCGGGCAAACAATATGGCCAACATTTCTATGATTTGGTCGTCCATGTAAATACCAAATTTTAATGCTACTCATTTTGCAACATCAGAAGCTGAGCGGTTTTAAATCTGTTTGGCCTGCTTTACTCTACTAAACCCCTACAAAGTTCTTCCAATTCCTGGTCCCGTTCATTTGTAGCCGGTGTGTATCGTATTGTGTACATGGAATATTGATCAAAGTATCGGTTTGAGATTATAGGCTTGTATTCTGTTTGAGTGTGTCATATAACATAAAAGAATCCATAGAGTTACAAAGAAAATCCCATAACCTACGTGCATTTATCCCACAGGTAGTCTAGCCCCTAATATCGCCAGTGCCTAGTTTATAATTGATTAAAGCTCATTGTGGTTTATAAATACAAGAACGCAGTGGTGCGATCTATTTCTCTCTCTATTTTCATATAACATACTTGTTATTCAGGGTTGACAGCCTATCATTAGCATGTCAAAAGGTCCCTAAAAACACTAGGGGATAATTGGACTGTTCGACATTTCACAGATGGTTATATTATGTGTTATACATTGCGTCCAACCTGCCACTCATTACAGACCCATTGATTAATTTCCCTAAATTAAATTTGTCTCGATCTGTAATAAACTCTCTTCGAGCGACGGAGGTGGTTGGGGGGAAACACGGTTGAATTAGGTACATGATTATCCCTTGTATTTATAATAACAAGGATTGAAGTTCCAGCCGGCAGCGGGAAAGGACGATTATGGCAGAAAGATTCTGGTAGAAAATAATAGCATTTAGGGAACTTGTTTCAATTACATTTGCACTTACACAGAGCGGTGTTTTCAAATAGATAACAAAAAGGTATGTTTTTCTAGGATAATATCCCCTGATATGAACATTCATCATACATGTTAATGGCAAGACAATTGTGTGTTACTATTCAAATGTTTTTTTTTAGGGACGACCTGTTATCCAAAATGCTCGGGACCAAGGGAATTCCGTATAAGGGGTCTTTTGGTAATTTGGATCTCCATACCTTAAGTCTACTAAAAAATCAATAAAACACTAATTAAACCCTATGGGATTGTTTTGTATCCAATAAAGATTATTTATATCTTAGTTGGGATCAAGTACAGGTACTGTTTTATTATTACAGAGAAAAGGGAATCATTTAACCATGAAATAAACCCAATAGGGCTGTTCTGCCCCCAATAAGGGGTAATTATATCTTAGTTGGGATCAAGTACAGGTACTGTTTTATTATTACAGAGAAAAGGGAATCATTTAACCATTAAATAAACCCAATAGGGCTGTTCTGCCCCAATAAGGGGTAATTATATCTTAGTTGGGATCAAGTACAGGTACTGTTTTATTATTGCAGAGAAAAGGGAATCATTTAACCATTAAATAAACCCAATAGGGCTGTTCTGCCCCCAATAAGGGGTAATTATATCTTAGTTGGGATCAAGTACAGGTACTGTTTTATTATTACAGAGAAAAGGGAATCATTTAACCATGAAATAAACCCAATAGGGCTGTTCTGCCCCCAATAAGGGGTAATTATATCTTAGTTGGGATCAAGTACAGGTACTGTTTTATTATTACAGAGAAAAGGGAATCATTTAACCATGAAATAAACCCAATAGGGCTGTTCTGCCCCCAATAAGGGGTAATTATATCTTAGTTGGGATCAAGTACAGGTACTGTTTTATTATTACAGAGAAAAGGGAATCATTTAACCATGAAATAAACCCAATAGGGCTGTTCTGCCCCAATAAGGGGTAATTATATCTTAGTTGGGATCAAGTACAGGTACTGTTTTATTATTACAGAGAAAAGGGAATCATTTAACCATGAAATAAACCCAATAGGGCTGTTCTGCCCCCAATAAGGGGTAATTATATCTTAGTTGGGATCAAGTACAGGTACTGTTTTATTATTACAGAGAAAAGGGAATCAGTTTTAAAATTCAGAATTATTTGATTAAATGGAGTTTATTGGACACGGGCATTCCGTAATTTGGAGCTTTCCGGATAATGGGTTTCCAGATAAGAGATCCTATACCTGTAAAAAGCCAGGAGCATTGAAAAATAAAGCCAACAACATGGGGCCCATTCATTAAAGCACGATTGGCCACAAATGACAAAAACTTGTATTTTTTCGAAAAAAAAATTCTGCGTTTTGCGTTAATTTGCATGAAAAAGTCATATTTTTTCTCAAAGACTACGACCATTTGGGAATTCATTCAAGCTTCGGTATCGTGACTATCTTTTGGCCAGGTTGGATATGTAGAGAATCATTGAGCCCTATGAGAGGCTTCCAAAATCATACACTGAAGGTTCAAAGTCAGAAAGGTTTTCACACTGTTAACGATCATTCGGATACGAACATTTCGGGACTATTGGATCGCAAACATGATATTTTCGTACGACCAAGAAAAGAATTTTCGCACATCAGAAATTATCGTGATTACTCCAAATTTCTTCCAATCGCGCTTTTAATTGGCGAAAATTCGTGCTTTAATGAATGGGCCCCATGTGTTTCTTTTGGAGTCTTTTAATCTGAATCTTTTATGAAAAAAAAACCTCTAACCAAATAGTCGGATTTGTGTATTTTCACAGAAATAAAGTCAGCGCCAACGAGATTCACATTGTTCCATTTATTTTTAATGAAGCTAAACAGCGCAATGTTGTAAAATAAATACATTTCCTTCAGACTATTGACTTCTACAGAACCTCGCCAGCTTTTACTTGCTGGGTGACTTTTTGTGGTTTATTTCTTTAATAAATCCCGACTGTCCCAGGTGTCAGAAAATTTGTGTTTTTTTGCCACATCCAGAGTAAACACCATTAAATTTATGGGCATGGTTCCCTTTGGTTCTAATTTGCAATAATAAACACCAATGCCTGTATCTGAACCATTCTAGCTTATTTTATTTTTGAGCTTAAATAAATGGGTTCTTCACCTTTAAATTAACTTTTAGTATGATGTACTATTCTGCGGCAATTTGCAATTGGTCTTCATTTTTTATTTGCGGTTTTTGAATTATATAGCTTTTGTTCAGCAGCTTTCAAGTTTAGAAATTCATCAGCTATCTGGTTGCTAGTGTCCAATTTAACCTAGCAACCAGACAGTGATTTGAAAGAGACACAGGAATATGAATAGACAAGGGCATAAATTGAAAGATAAGCAATAAAAAGTAACAAAAACAATAAAACTGGAGCCTCACAGAGCAATAGATTTTGGCTGCCAGGGTCAGTGACCCCCATTTTAAATCTGCAAAGAGGCAGGAGATGAAGGAAAATAATAAAAAAATGGTAAAAAAGAAGACCAATTGAAAAGTTTCTAAGAATAGGCTATTCTATAACATACTGATCTAGATCTACTGTGAGATATGTTATGTGGAATTCTTCTTTTTAAGATGCAGGAAAGCTGTGCTTTCATACTGACCAGACTAATATGTTTCATTCTTAGCATCAAATGATTTGACGAGACATCTTGGGTGTAAATAATTCTCTCCTAGGAAGCAAGGTGGGTGAGTGTAACTCTTGTGTTTGTTTCCTTATTTGTAAGTGAATTATAATACATTAACAGATGCGACATATGGTTTACGTCGCAACATATACAGCGAGTTTGGAAATAATCCAGTCCCTTGCATAATTATTACATTTTGTTGCTTTAAAGCTTACATTTATGACATCTTCCATTAAAAAAATACTATATTTTCATTACATATTTATTTGACGCCAGCTTCAACTGAATTAGGATGTGTGTTTACTAGAGAACTAGCGAAATGCTGAAAATGTGCTTTATCTTACAGACTGGTCAGTTTCCCTGTCACTTTACAGAATAAGTACAGGTATTGGATACTTGATCCGGAGACCCATTATCCAGAATGCTCAGGACCTGGGCTTTTTCGATAATGTGTCTTTCTGTTATTTTCTGTTTCTGTTTATATCTTCAAGTCTACTAAAAAGTCGGCTAAACATCAACTAAACCCAATTGGATGGTTTTGCCTCCAATGAGGATTAATTATATCTTAGTTGGGATCAAGTACAGGTACTGTTTTATTATTACAGAGAAAAGGGAATCATTTAACCATTAAATAAACCCAATAGGGCTGTTCTGCCCCCAATAAGGGGTAATTATATCTTAGTTGGGATCAAGTACAGGTACTGTTTTATTATTACAGAGAAAAAGGAATCATTTAAACATTAAATAAACCCAATAGGACTGTTCTGCCCCCAATAAGGGGTAATTATATCTTAGTTGGGATCAAGTACAGGTACTGTTTTATTATTACAGAGAAAAAGGAATAATTTAACCATTAAATAAACCCAATAGGGCTGTTCTGCCCCAATAAGGGGTAATTATATCTTAGTTGGGATCAAGTACAGGTACTGTTTTATTATTACAGAGAAAAGGGAATCATTTAACCATTAAATAAACCCAATAGGGCTGTTCTGCCCCCAATAAGGGGTAATTATATCTTAGTTGGGATCAAGTACAGGTACTGTTTTATTATTACAGAGAAAAAGGAATCATTTAACCATTAAATAAACCCAATAGGACTGTTCTGCCCCAATAAGGGGTAATTATATCTTAGTTGGGATCAAGTACAGGTACTGTTTTATTATTACAGAGAAAAGGGAATCATTTAACCATTAAATAAACCCAATAGGGCTGTTCTGCCCCAATAAGGGGTAATTATATCTTAGTTGGGATCAAGTACAGGTACTGTTTTATTATTACAGGAGAAAGGGAAATTGTTTTTCAAAATGTGACTTATTTGATTAAAATGGAATCTATGGGAGATGCCTGTAATTTCGAGCTTTCTGGTTTCTGAATAATGGGTCCTATACTGTACCTTGTACTTTATCTTAACTAAAGCTGGCCATACATACACCAATATTATTGTATGAAACAAGGTTTTGTACGATATTCGGTGTGTGTATGGCGGAATGACGAGACTACCAATATTGTAAAAGCCTTGGATATCGTCACATCAATCGGGCGGGACAAAAGCTGCGTTTATGGCTGAATCTTAACATAGGAGTAGAATCCCTATTGTTTCTACCTCCATGTCTGATGATTCAGCCCTGAACGTCAATGGAGGGTACAAATGATCGCAGGAAAGATCATAATTACATTATTATGTAATTATTATTAATTACATGTACGGCCACCTTAACCTGCACAAATCCATGTTGTGGCAGAACAGTTCTATTAGGTTTATTTCATGTTTAAATGAAACAGCTAGATAAGATATGGAGATCCAGATTACATAAAGATCCCTTATCTGTATTGGTATGTAAACTAGGAATGCTCTGTATATTTAGCATCAGAGTTTGATGTACTTTTTTTTTAACATTTTTTGACCAGCATTGTGTGACTTTGTCCTGCTCAAAATATATTCCTCTTGCCCATATCCCTCATTTCAGGCTTACTTCTTTAAATATTTCTTTATTATTGGGGTTTGTCTCGTTAAGTATTTTCTTTAAAAATGCATTGTGAAGAATTCACACAGCTGTCTCTGTTTATAGTTTGGCCACTATTATTGGTCAGATAACAAACGTGAAAGAAAGACAAAAATGAAGATCAAAGAGTGGTCTGGGGTATTCACGGACGACGTTGGATATTAAAGCTGATGTTGGAGCCGGGATGTCCAGCTTATGTTTGAGCCGGGATGTCCAGCTTAGGCTTGTTAGGCTTTGTTGTCCTTATTCGCCCTTGATTCCCTTGTATGACATTGTTTTATTTTAATCTGACCCCTAATATGATATAGAACATGATGATCAGACTATTGCACATTCCAAATTGGGCTGTGTGGTTCCCACAAAAATGACTGAAGGCCCCAAGTAATAACTGCATAATACCATTCAGGGGCTGCCTAGAAAGCAAAGACAAATGGAGGAACCCTATAAGGGAAACCCCAAAGAGGCCAACAATACATTGTGGGGGTACAGAAGTACAAAATTTGACATAAAAGCAGAACTTATTATGAGACTGATTGATCAATACATTCAATTTAGCTGTTTATTTGGGTATGTCCAGTAAGTTGTCCTTGAACCCATGCATTCCTAGTTTTAAAACTCTACTATTCCCCCAAACAACCAATCACTTTTTAGCTTTGCTCAATAAACCTTGCTAGTTCAATCCTATTTATGATTAAAACTGCATAGCAAAACAGCTAAAGGCTAGAAATAGTAGAACAGTATAATATGTGAAGGAAAAAAAAAACTTGAAACTTGCCCCTAGGGCCTTACACCAGTATAACTTGCTTTAATAAACTGTTCACAAGGTTTAAAGTAGGTATTACTTCCAGTGTTGAGGTGGCCATGCACGCTAAGATCCGCTCGCTTGGTGAGGTTTTGTTTTTTTGGCCCTGGGGACAAATAATCGAATTAGAACGACGGGTAAAGGCATCCATCGGTTTTGGGACCACATCAATGAGCCAACGCGGCCCCCGATCCAACTAAATTTTAAACCTGCCCGATCAATATCTGGTCGATTTCAGGTCGTTCATGCCCATACACCGGCCGATAAGCTGCCGAATCAGCCTAAGAGACCAATATCGGCAGCTGGAATCAGCCCGTGTAGGGCCTTATTAAGTCACTGTCAAACCAAATGTTTTCTCCCCGTCCAGAGAAAACATGAATATATCCTGTGTCTTTTACCAGTAGCAGGAATGATACCCACCTATCAATACACACATAGCGGATTTCAGCTGAAAACTTGCCGGTGGTTATCTGGCAACAGAAAAAGCGCTTTGTTTGATATTAGTTCTTTTGTGTTCCACCAACACGTGCAAATAAATCAGTTGTTGCTTAGGGGCAGATTTCTAAAAAAAAAGATATTAATAACTTTAAAACTCACCCACGTTCTATTCATTCCTATGGGATTTATCGATGGATGAAAGTTCACCAATTGATAAATAAAAAAGTCAGTGACATTTGGGAAAATATGTACAGGTACTTGGTATATTAGATTTTCTTAAAACCATGACTGATGCACTGCTATGTTTGTGTATCTGTACTTCTTTCATGAAGAAAGGCCCAGACCAAAGACTGGATAGATAGAACTTCAGATAGAAGAGTAAAAGATGTGGCTATAAACAGCAAGCCTATTCTGGGCTATAGAATTTAACAAACAGTGCGCATGGTCAAGAGCAGGCGGAGGGAGAGGGTACAGCTCCGCCGGCCCCATGAAATCTTGTTTTGTAAGGGGTTTGGTCACATTGCGAAAGTTACACAAATTACGTACGTTATGTATAAAGTTTTGCTAAAACTTACACTATTTACGTAACTACCACAAAAACTGCCTAGATGTCTACGTAACTTTCCTGGCAATTTATGGAACTTCCATATCAAGCAATGACAGTGCAGAGCAGAGGTAGGTAGGTGGGAAGGGGTTAAACTTAGGGCCACTGACCCCCAATAAACTGAATGACTAATTAGCACATTCATCAATGGAACTCTTTATATGAATGGCTTATTATAGAGGAACATCAGCTGTTTATATTGCGCACACAAGGGGTGTGGCCAAAATGTTGGTACTTTGCGCTTGTGTTCATGGGGGGCCCCATATAAATAACTTGTGCAGGGCCCCTAAGTTTCTGGTGGCGGCCCTGGTCAGGAGCACAAGTGGTCAGAGAAAAGCAGACAAGTTTGGAGACAACGCATATACGTATATAAGAGAATCAAGCAAAGATGCTGGGAGGTTTAGCAGGACGAGGAAGCAAAGACTTGGGAGTGTGTATGAAGAAAAGAACCCTTTATAAAGAGACAAACAAATGAGTAAAAGTATCAGAATAGTCTCCTTTGGGATTGATTTATTATTGTTAATAAATGTTACTCAGTGCTTTTGTTCCCGAACACAAAAACGCAGCCTGAAAAGAAGAAAAGTGCATGGGTGCCGAGGCACGGGCGCCAGTTAATCGTTTCAGAATGTCGAGACTGCGAATGTACGAAGCTTTTTATAGCCCAGAAAAATGATAACTTTCTAAGAACTGACAAGAATGTTTAGATCACAATAAAGGAACAGAAGCGAGAATAGAATGGAACAAAATAGCCCCGGCATCAAGGTCAATGGAACGGGTGATCCAAATGGATCAAGTAAAGGGACTCATGCAGCAGCAGCGAGAGATGCTGAAAAGGAAGTAAATGGTAAGCGGCTAACTGTTATATACAGGCGGGCAACTGTTATATACGGGCGGCCAACTAGCTTTAATATTGCATATTTCTACCAAGAAGCAAGAGAGGGTGCAAATTAAAGTGGGGCGTTACTAAATTGAAGGGTGTAAGGCAGTTTCTAAATTGAATCAGTGTAAAAGGACTATTCCTAGAGGGGGTTAAAAGGGACATAGTGGCCAGTGGACTGAAAATGAGTCTTATTGTGTGTGACCGCCTAAAGGTCCCCATACACATGAAGATTCGCTCGCTTGGCAAGGTCGCCAAGCGAGCGTATCTTCACCTGATATCCCCACCTATCGATATCGGGGAACGTGTAGGCTAGTTCAAATTATAACAAAGGGTATAGGCAAAGTCAGTTTGGGGACCGCATCAACGAGCCAATTTGGTCCCCCCGATCCGACTAGATTTTTTAACCTGCCTGATCGATATCTGCCCGATTTCAGGCCAGATATCGGCCGGGCAGGCCCGTCGGTAGTGCCCATACACGGGCCGATAAGCTGCTGAATCGGTCTAAGGGACCCATATCGGCAGCTACAATCGGCCTGTGTATGGGGACCTTAAGGCGTCGTCTTCCAGCCATTGATATTTCCCCCATTATACATCTCATGTAACCTCTTGCTTACTGTGAATCGTTTAACGATCCATCAAACACTCATCCCATTCTTTTACTTCGAAATGACTTGATTCTAGGGGCCATTCATCAATGTACACATCCGAATCACAAAATACGATCATTTCTGATGATCAAAAATGTCACGAAAATTCTTTTCGTTGATGTACGAAAATTTCATATTTACGACCTGAAAGTCACTAAATTTTCGTATCCCAACGATCGTAAACGGTGCAAAACTCTTTCTGACTTTGAAGCTTTCAATGGCACTCTGCCGCTCCAACCTGGCCAAAAGAAAGCCAAGATAACGAAGCTTGAATGAATTCTGAAACTTTAATAGTCGTTACGACAAATACGATTTTGTCACACAAATTGAATTTAACGACAATATCGCAAAGTTCTAAAAGTTAAACAAAACATCAATTGCAATATATTCAAGCTGCCCAGCTGCGTCACAGTCACCCCCAGTCTGGCCAGCCTTACACTCACTAACTGACTAATTAGTGATATATTATCCCTGCATGTGAGATAACTTGCCAATCCATCATCATAGCACGATAAGTCTTTGCAGTAACAATACTATGGGAAAAGTGCCTGTGATATACAGCAAATCTGCACGCACAGTTCAAATGGAACCTTAATAAATCATCTTAATAGGAACATAAACAGCACAGGATAAATAACATAACTGCGTGGTTTGCTATAAAAATGCATTTTATAGACATAACTTAGTATTTTATCCCGCACAACGCAGTTCGTATTACTTTATTATTAGAAAAGCCAGCTCTATGATCACGGTGACGATCATAAGTGAAATTGATGGGGTTTTATATTATTCATTGCTGGCAGAAGGTGATCTTTGTATTATTGCATATCATACATAGATTCTATACATTGTGAGTACAAATTGATGGTTTGTTAGTGCCATACTTGTATGTAGTTGCTCGATACAACCAAAATGGCCGACTTTAGTAACTATATAAAATGTATAGACACACACCAGAAGTCAGACCTGCTAACAGACCACATTTTCTACAACCAGACTGTTCCCACCATCAAATCAGAGGATAAATCAAGTTAAATCATCCAAGGACAGGCAGAAGACGATTAGTAAGGCAATGGTCTTTGTAGCCAGCCATTTACCACCCACCAAATACCCGCACTGTTTGCAGATACCAATACCTTCTGTAGAACTCTGCATTGGGCCCAACTGCTGGGTTTCTCAAAATAAGATAAGTGAAATCAGCCAAGAATATAGCCACCTGTGCGGTCATAGCCCTGGCCATTGACGTTGCCACCCCTCTTAAACATCACCGGCCCATGTGGCCCCTGCCTGGGCTTCCCTGCTTCCAAAGGTGGCAACCCCTACAAAAATATGTTTTAGCATTTATTTTTCTAAAAAGGAAATTCAACTGAGTTACCAGGGTTGGCTATTCGCTGCCCTGGTAAAGTGCCACCTGAGACAAGGTGGCACTTTACCACCTTGATAATCTTGATAATGTATGTATATCTTTATTTATAAAGCCCTACTTATGTACCCAGCGCTGTACAGTAGAATACATTAATACAAACGGGTTATTAAGATAATAATAGATAAATACAAAGTATAACAATAAATACAAATAAATACAAGATACAGTTGCAATAAGTTAAGAGTCAAAGACACAAGAGGAAGGAGGTCCCTGCCCCGTAGAGCTTACAATCTATATTACTGATATTCCAGAGGAAACAGTATGGCAAACCCCATTCGTATTATTTGCTACAAATATACAGGTAAATAATGTCCCCTGTAAGGAATGACCTGTGCCCATACATTTTACCAAATATAGAAAACTAAAATTACTATCTGTTTATAAATATTAATTAGGGTACATTTTTTTCTTTACAAAACATTAACTGTAGGTCTGTGGAAGATTTGCAAGATACTTACAAGTCCAAATTTCAGACTTTTAAACGTACATTAGCAAAAAATTCGGATGAATTTCTGATGTGCGTTAATTGCACGAAAATTCGTATCATGGTCGTACTGAAATATCGTGGTACTTTCTGACTTTGATCCTTCAGTGCATGATTTTGGAAGCCTCCCATAGGGCTCAATGGCACTCTGCAGCTCCAACCCGGCCCAAGGAAAGCCTCCCATAGGGCTCAATGGCACTCTGCAGCTCCAACCCGGACCAAGGAAAGTCTCCCATAGGGCTCAATGGCACCCTGCAGCTCCAACCTGGCCCAAGGAAAGTCTCCCATAGGGCTCAATGGCACTCTGCAGCTCCAACCCGGCCCAAGGAAAGTCTCCCATAGGGCTCAATGGCACTCTGCAGCTCCAACCCGGCCCAAGGGAAGTCTCCCATAGGGCTCAATGGCACTCTGCAGCTCCAACCCGGCCCAAGGGAAGTCTCCCATAGGGCTCAATGGCACTCTGCAGCTCCAACCCGGCCCAAGGAAAGTCTCCCATAGGGCTCAATGGCACTCTGCAGCTCCAACCTGGCCCAAGGAAAGTCTCCCATAGGGCTCAATGGCACTCTGCAGCTCCAACCCGGCCCAAGGAAAGTCTCCCATAGGGCTCAATGGCACTCTGCAGCTCCAACCCGGCCCAAGGAAAGTCTCCCATAGGGCTCAATGGCACTCTGCAGCTCCAACCCGGCCCAAGGAAAGTCTCCATAGGGCTCAATGGCACTCTGCAGCTCCAACCCGGCCCAAGGAAAGTCTCCCATAGGGCTCAATGGCACTCTGCAGCTCCAACCCGGCCCAAGGAAAGTCTCCCATAGGGCTCAATGGCACTCTGCAGTTCCAACCCGGCCCAAGGAAAGTCTCCCATAGGGCTCAATGGCACTCTGCAGCTCCAACCCGGCCCAAGGAAAGTCTCCCATAGGGCTCAATGGCACTCTGCAGCTCCAACCCGGCCCAAGGAAAGTCTCCCATAGGGCTCAATGGCACTCTGCAGCTCCAACCCGGCCCAAGGAAAGTCTCCCATAGGGCTCAATGGCACTCTGCAGCTCCAACCTGGCCCAAGGAAAGTCTCCCATAGGGCTCAATGGCACTCTGCAGCTCCAACCCGGCCCAAGGAAAGTCTCCCATAGGGCTCAATGGCACTCTGCAGCTCCAACCCGGCCCAAGGAAAGCCTCCCATAGGGCTCAATGGCACTCTGCAGCTCCAACCCGGCCCAAGGAAAGCCTCCCATAGGGCTCAATGGCACTCTGCAGCTCCAACCCGGCCCAAGGAAAGTCTCCCATAGGACTCAATGGCACTCTGCAGCTCCAACCCGGCCCAAGGAAAGTCTCCCATAGGGCTCAATGGCACTCTGCAGCTCCAACCCGGCCCAAGGAAAGTCTCCCATAGGGCTCAATGGCACTCTGCAGCTCCAACCTGGCCCAAGGAAAGTCTCCCATAGGGCTCAATGGCACTCTGCAGCTCCAACCCGGCCCAAGGAAAGTCTCCCATTGGGCTCAATGGCACTCTGCAGCTCCAACCCGGCCCAAGGAAAGTTACCCATAGGGCTCAATGGCACTCTGCAGCTCCAACCTGGCCCAAGGAAAGTCTCCCATAGGGCTCAATGGCACTCTGTAGCTCCAACCCGGCCCAAGGAAAGTCTCCCATAGGGCTCAATGGCACTCTGCAGCTCCAACCCGGCCAAAGGAAAGTCTCCCATAGGGCTCAATGGCACTCTGCAGCTCCAACCCGGCCCAAGGAAAGTCTCCCATAGGGCTCAATGGCACTCTGCAGCTCCAACCCGGCCCAAGGAAAGTCTCCCATAGGACTCAATGGCGCTCTGCAGCTCCAACCCGGCCCAAGGAAAGTCTCCCATAGGACTCAATGGCACTCTGCAGCTCCAACCCGGCCCAAGGAAAGTCTCCCATAGGACTCAATGGCACTCTGCAGCTCCAACCCGGCCCAAGGAAAGTCTCCCATAGGGCTCAATGGCACTCTGCAGCTCCAACCCGGCCCAAGGAAAGTCTCCCATAGGACTCAATGGCGCTCTGCAGCTCCAACCCGGCCCAAGGAAAGTCTCCCATAGGGCTCAATGGCACTCTGCAGCTCCAACCCGGCCCAAGGAAAGTCTCCCATAGGGCTCAATGGCACTCTGCAGCTCCAACCTGGCCCAAGGAAAGTCTCCCATAGGGCTCAATGGCACTCTGCAGCTCCAACCTGGCCCAAGGAAAGTCACCATAACCAAGCTTGAATGAATCAAAAACTTTCCTACTCGGCGCAACAAATTTGATTTTGTCGCACAAATTGTCATTAAGCATGAAAAAGTTGCGGAAATTAATGAAAAAATCGCAGGAAATAGGCAGTTTTAAAAATACGAATTTTAAGCATTTGGACTCGGCTTCTTACTTTCATGAATGAGCCCCTAGGAGTGACATCACAATTCGTCAACAAAGCAGCCCCGTTGGGGTGGCACATTCCGAATAGGAAGATGTACATTTTGACAGAATGGGGACAACCTGTTTATCATCCCGCTGTGCTTACACTTCTGAGGCAGCAGTGACTGTCCCTTGGGTGCCTCATATCTGAGATGGAAGACGGGGACACAAGTTGCCTCTCTCATTGACAGGACCTTTCCCAGGAGACTGAGTCTGTTAGTCCCCTGCTTCATTCACAGGGCTTGTTGTTCCTCTGCCTGATACCTGCCATTGCTTGTCCTCGTGCCAGTTAATATCCGATTGTTTATTAAAAGCATTTGCATAGGTAAGGAGACAATGTAATAGTCCCAAATCCACTATTAAATGTTACGTAGCGCTCACTTGTGATGGGATGTAACAATATGCAAGCCACTTATACCCTTAATGGGACTGCACTAGGCAAATCCATAATGGAGAAGGACCTTGGAGTCCTTGTAGATAATAAACTTGGCTGTAGCAAGCAATGCCAGGCAGCAGCTGCAAGGGCAAACAGGGTTTTGATCTCTATTATATGGGGTATAGATTCACTGGAGGGGGGGGTTATTCTGCCCCTTTACAGAGCGCTGGTAAGGCCCCATCTAGAATATGCTGTTCAGTTTTGGTCTCCAGTGCTCAAACGGGACATGATTGAGCTAGAGAGGGTCCAGAGAAGGGCAACTAAGCTGGTAAAGGGTATGGAAAGTCTCAGTTATGGGGAAAGACTGGCCCAGTTGGGTCTGTTTATACTGGAGAAGAGGCGCTTAAGAGGTGACATGATAACTATGTATAAATATATAAGGGGATCATATAATAACCTCTCTAATGTTTTATTTACCAGTAGGTCCTTCCAACGGGCACGAGGGCACCCACTCCGTTTAGAAGAAGGGAGGTTCCATTTAAACATTCGGAAAGGATTTTTTACAGTGAGAGCTGTGAAGTTGTGGGATTCCCTCCCCGAATCAGTCGTGCTGGCTGATACATTATATAACTTTAAGAAGGGGCTGGGGCTGTTTAGCAAGTGAGGGAAGTCAGGAAGGAATTTTTTCCCCTCTGTGGCAAATTAGAGAGGCTTCAGATGGGGTTTTTTGCCTTCCTCTGGGTCAACTAGCAGTTAGGCAGGTTATATATAGGCATTATGGTTGAACGTGATGGACGTATGTCTTTTTTCAACCCAACTTACTATGTACTATGAATACTATGAATACAGTGGTATGGGAGATAGCTCTCAGTACAAGTGAGGGAATACAGGGGTAGGGGAGATAGCTCTCAGTACAAGTGAGGGAATACAGGGGTAGGGGAGATAGCTCTCAGTACAAGTGAGGGAATACAGGGGTAGGGGAGATAGCTCTCAGTACAAGTGAGGGAATACAGGGGTATGGGAGATAGCTCTCAGTACAAGTGAGGGAATACAGGGGTAGGGGAGATAGCTCTCAGTACAAGTGAGGGAATACAGGGGTAGGGGAGATAGCTCTCAGTACAAGTGAGGGAATACAGGGGTAGGGGAGATAGCTCTCAGTACAAGTGAGGGAATACAGGGGTAGGGGAGATAGCTCTCAGTACAAGTGAGGGAATACAGGGGTATGGGAGATAGCTCTCAGTACAAGTGAGGGAATACAGGGGTAGGGGAGATAGCTCTCAGTACAAGTGAGGGAATACAGGGGTAGGGGAGATAGCTCTCAGTACAAGTGAGGGAATACAGGGGTAGGGGAGATAGCTCTTAGTACAAGTGAGGGAGTACAGGGGTAGGGGGGATAGCTCTCAGTACAAGTGAGGGAATACAGGGGTAGGGGAGATAGCTCTCAGTACAAGTGAGGGAATACAGGGGTAGGGGAGATAGCTCTCAGTACAAGTGAGGGAATACAGGGGTAGGGGAGATAGCTCTTAGTACAAGTGAGGGAGTACAGGGGTAGGGGGGATAGCTCTCAGTACAAGTGAGGGAATACAGGGGTAGGGGAGATAGCTCTCAGTACAAGTGAGGGAATACAGGGGTAGGGGAGATAGCTCTCAGTACAAGTGAGGGAATACAGGGGTAGGGGAGATAGCTCTCAGTACAAGTGAGGGAATACAGGGGTAGGGGGGATAGCTCTCAGTACAAGTGAGGGAATACATGGGTAGGGGAGATAGCTCTCAGTACAAGTGAGGGAATACAGGGGTAGGGGAGATAGCTCTCAGTACAAGTGAGGGAATACAGGGGTAGGGGAGATAGCTCTTAGTACAAGTGAGGGAGTACAGGGGTAGGGGGGATAGCTCTCAGTACAAGTGAGGGAATACAGGGGTAGGGGAGATAGCTCTCAGTACAAGTGAGGGAATACAGGGGTAGGGGAGATAGCTCTCAGTACAAGTGAGGGAATACAGGGGTAGGGGAGATAGCTCTCAGTACAAGTGAGGGAATACAGGGGTATGGGAGATAGCTCTCAGTACAAGTGAGGGAATACAGGGGTAGGGGAGATAGCTCTCAGTACAAGTGAGGGAATACAGGGGTAGGGGAGATAGCTCTCAGTACAAGTGAGGGAATACAGGGGTAGGGGAGATAGCTCTCAGTACAAGTGAGGGAATACAGGGGTAGGGGAGATAGCTCTCAGTACAAGTGAGGGAATACAGGGGTATGGGAGATAGCTCTCAGTACAAGTGAGGGAATACAGGGGTAGGGGAGATAGCTCTCAGTACAAGTGAGGGAATACAGGGGTAGGGGAGATAGCTCTCAGTACAAGTGAGGGAATACAGGGGTAGGGGAGATAGCTCTTAGTACAAGTGAGGGAGTACAGGGGTAGGGGGGATAGCTCTCAGTACAAGTGAGGGAATACAGGGGTAGGGGAGATAGCTCTCAGTACAAGTGAGGGAATACAGGGGTAGGGGAGATAGCTCTCAGTACAAGTGAGGGAATACAGGGGTAGGGGAGATAGCTCTTAGTACAAGTGAGGGAGTACAGGGGTAGGGGGGATAGCTCTCAGTACAAGTGAGGGAATACAGGGGTAGGGGAGATAGCTCTCAGTACAAGTGAGGGAATACAGGGGTAGGGGAGATAGCTCTCAGTACAAGTGAGGGAATACAGGGGTAGGGGAGATAGCTCTCAGTACAAGTGAGGGAATACAGGGGTAGGGGGGATAGCTCTCAGTACAAGTGAGGGAATACAGGGGTAGGGGGGATAGCTCTCAGTACAAGTGAGGGAATACATGGGTAGGGGAGATAGCTCTCAGTACAAGTGAGGGAATACAGGGGTAGGGGAGATAGCTCTCAGTACAAGTGAGGGAATACAGGGGTAGGGGAGATAGCTCTTAGTACAAGTGAGGGAGTACAGGGGTAGGGGGGATAGCTCTCAGTACAAGTGAGGGAATACAGGGGTAGGGGAGATAGCTCTCAGTACAAGTGAGGGAATACAGGGGTAGGGGAGATAGCTCTCAGTACAAGTGAGGGAATACAGGGGTAGGGGGGATAGCTCTCAGTACAAGTGAGGGAATACAGGGGTATGGGAGATAGCTCTCAGTACAAGTGAGGGAATACAGGGGTATGGGAGATAGCTCTCAGTACAAGTGAGGGAATACAGGGGTAGGGGAGATAGCTCTCAGTACAAGTGAGGGAATACAGGGGTATGGGGGATAGCTCTCAGTACAAGTGAGGGAATACAGGGGTAGGGGGGATAGCTCTCAGTACAAGTGAGGGAATACAGGGGTAGGGGGGATAGCTCTTAGTACAAGTGAGGGAATACAGGGGTAGGGGAGATAGCTCTCAGTACAAGTGAGGGAATACAGGGGTATGGGAGATAGCTCTCAGTACAAGTGAGGGAATACAGGGGTAGGGGAGATAGCTCTCAGTACAAGTGAGGGAATACAGGGGTATGGGGGATAGCTCTCAGTACAAGTGAGGGAATACAGGGGTAGGGGAGATAGCTCTTAGTACAAGTTGATCCAGGGACTGGTCCGATCTTGGAGTCAGGAAGGAATTGTTTCCCCCCTGGGGCAAATTAGAGAGGCTTCAGATGGGGTTTTTGCCTTCCTCTGGGTCAACTAGCAGTTAAGGTGGCCATACACGGGCCGACTATAGCTGCCGATATCGGTCCCTTGGACCGATTCGGCAGCTAATCGGCCCGTGTATGGGGAGAGCAGAGCGGCCTGGCCGACCGATATCTGGCCTGGTTAGAAAATCTGGTCGGATCGGGGACCGCATCGGCTCGTTGATGCGGTCCCCGATCCGACTGCCCCATTGCCGCCCACATAATCCGATCGTCTGGCCCCAGGGCCAAACAATCGGATTATTATTTTTTTTACCTAAATGGTCCCCGATATCGCCCACCCGTAGGTGGGGATATCGGGGGAAGATCCGCTCGCTTGGCGACATCGCCAAGCGAGCGGATCTGCTCGTGTATCGCCACCTTTAGGCAGGTTATATATAGGCATTATGGCTGAACTTGATGGACATGTGTCTTTTTTCAACCTAACCTACTATGTACTATGTTACCATGGCTTTGGCCTCTTTGTTCGAATCTTTAATCAAATATGGACAGATATCACTAGAATGGAGTCTAGCTATGGGGCGTCCAAGGCTTCCTACCTTTCTATTTACTCAGCTACAGAATTAAATATAGTCCTTTATTTCACTCTCAATATTCTCCTAATGCAATGAACAAAATACCTCTGCCAGCCGTAAAAAAATCTATTTTATAGAAAACAATCGCACTGTTTGCCGGTACTCACACAAGTGATTGCTGAGTCCCTGGAATAAGCAGTGGGATGCCCAGAAGCCCCTCAGCCCTGCGAGCAGCGGAGCCAATTAGGGTGTCTGGGAGGTTTCCAGCTGTGACTTTCCTTTGGGTATTTGCTGCACTTACTCAGGGACCACAAAGAGCTGTATTTCAGCAACAGTCTCTGAACTCCTTGGCACATTTCGAATGTGAACGCTCTCGCAATTTATGCTGGGTATTACACACAGGCCTAACAGTGCACAGGGTGCAGGTTCTATGGTTTCCCAATCCCCATGGGTTTGACCTTAAAGCTGCCATTCAGCAGCATGGCCCCAGGAACCCTCCCTGCTTTCTTGTGGCCCCTTCCTACTCAAGAGTTTGTCCCAGTTGACCTAACAAAATAATTCTCTACGCTCGACTGCTTGATAAGACTCTACACCCTACCACTTAATAAGGGTGGTGCCTCAATATGCTAAATGGCTAATATTCAAAGCACTTTTCCCTAAATAAGGGGTACATAATACTGTGAAAGAGAATAACTGAATAACCAGCCATAACAGTATCTAGCTCTCTGCCCTAGGGGCAGGGTCGGACTGGGGGGTGCAGGGCCCACCGAGGCTGCCGCCCCAGGGGCCCTGCACGTTCCCCCGCCCGGCCGTGTCCCCCGCACCCCTAACCCCCCCAGGGGCCCTCGCTGAGGCTCCTTAACCCCCGGCGGGGCCCCCGCTAAACCTTCCTTACCCCCCACAGTGGCCCCCGCTGAGCCTCCCTTACCCCCCACAGTGGCCCCCGCTAAGCCTCCCTTACCCCCCACAGTGGCCCCTGCTGAGCCTCCCTTACCCCCCACAGTGGCCCCCGCTGAGCCTCCCTTACCCCCCACAGTGGCCCCCGCTAAGCCTCCCTTACCCCCCACAGTGGCCCCTTCCGAGCCTCCCTAACCCCCTGCAGGGGGTTTGAGAGATTTATCAAACTGGAATATTGATAAATCTCTCCCTAAAGCTGGCCATAGACTCAATGATCCGCTCATCTGGCGAGGTCGCCAAGTGAGCGGATCTTCTCCTGATATCCCCACCTACGGGTGGGCGATATCGGGGGAATTTAGGCTAATTCGGTCGTTTGGCCCTGGGGGCGCAGTCGGTTTGGGGACCATATCAACAAGTCGATGCGGTCCCTGATCCGACTGAATCTTTTAACCTGCCCCATTGATATCTGCCCGATTTCAGGCCAGATATTGGTCGGGCAGGCCCCTAGTTCCTGGCCCTACATGGGCCAATAAGCTGCTGAATCGGTCTAAGGGACCAATATCGGCAGCTACAATTGGCTCGTGTATGGCCGCTTTTAGAGTTGAGTCAATAATATTTGCACATATTGGTAGTATTGGCAGTTGACCCATATCATTTACAGTATGTAGGAGGCATATGGGCCAGTGTATACGTCCTCACAATAGACAACATTTAATTATGAGTAATTAGGTGTTGCCATTCATTAAGAGGTGTTTACAGTGTTGATATGAAAACAAAGGTTTATTTTGGCTTGTGTCAGATACAGTTCTATTTTCTCTTTATAGGTGTGTCCCAATCTATTGGTAATGAAACAGCCAGGGTGCCCACGTGTACGCAAGGAAAGCTGTCCCTCGGTGGAAGGATTCCGGCGCCACTTCGCTGCAACACGTTTGGAAAGGAGGTTTCTGAGAGTAAGGGACACAATCATGTTTATCTTGTGACTCATTCCTTAATTTATTTCATAAAAATATAATGAAGGATAAGTACACAGATTAAACCGAACCTCGCTCGGCAAAATAAATAAGCAAACTGGCAAAGAGACGGCTGCAATTACACCCATCATAATCATCTCGGAATATCAGCCATGTTACATAAACAGCCGCCTGCTTAAATGCAGCCCCGTTCTCTACATAATATGTTTTTTAGCAATAGTTTTCTTTTCCCAAAGGAGAGCTCTCACTGTGAGCAAGAGATATTATCATTTAGCGAAGATTTATGGAAAAAAAAATCATTATGGGATCCGTCACAGAGTGGGGCGCAAACATGCAGTTAGTTCATAGCACAAACAGAAGGTATTAGGGTTATAATGGAAAACCTTTATCAGCCAGTGGGGGCGGGAACAAAAAGGGGATGGACAGGGAGGTAAAAAGGGGCGGGGCTACGATGCGATGGCAGCAACAGGGCAGGTTATAAAGTGACCCGGTAAGGGAAAAAAAAGGTAAGTTCGGGTTTGATAGTGGGCAGGACAGGGGCTTATCTAGGGGTTACAGGTATGGGACCTGCTATCCAGAATGCTAGGGACCTAGGATTTTCTGGATACGGCATCTTTCCATAATTTGGATCTCTTAAGTCTGCTAAATATCATTTAAATTTTGAATAAACCTAACAGGCTTGTTTTGCCCCCAATAAGGGGTAATTATATCTTAGTTGGGATCAAGTACAGGTACTGTTTTATTATTACAGAGAAAAGGGAATCATTTAACCATTAAATAAACCCAATAGGGCTGTTCTGCCCCCAATAAGGGGTAATTATATCTTAGTTGGGATCAAGTACAGGTACTGTTTTATTATTACAGAGAAAAGGGAATCATTTAACCATGAAATAAACCCAATAGGGCTGTTCTGCCCCAATAAGGGGTAATTATATCTTAGTTGGGATCAAGTACAGGTACTGTTTTATTATTACAGAGAAAAGGGAATCATTTAACCATGAAATAAACCCAATAGGGCTGTTCTGCCCCAATAAGGGGTAATTATATCTTAGTTGGGATCAAGTACAGGTACTGTTTTATTATTACAGAGAAAAGGGAATCATTTTAAAAAAGTAGAATTATTTGCTTATAATGGAGTCTATAGGAGATGGCCTTTCCGTAATTCGGAACTTTCCAGTTAAGGGATCCCATACCTGTATTACACATTCACTGGCAACTACATTACCAGTAAATCTGTAAAACCGGCTCGGGCCTTGGCAGGTGTTTTACTACCTAGGCCAGTAAAATACCAGCCAGGTGGCAACCCTAGCAAGGGATCCCCTCTCCCAAAAAGTTTGTCATCTACTATTAGAACACAGCTCTCTCAAAATACTTATAAGATAGTCAAGGTGTTAGATTTCCAACATATATTTACGGTATTTTAATTTGAAATTGAGTTAATTGTGTTTTATATTAAAGGGACACTGCCATGATTTTTATGGGGCACTTTTTATCTCTAAATGACACTGTTACACAGCAAATAATTCCCTCTGCCATTTAACCTTTTATTCTTGAACCAACAAATGTATTTGTAGCTGTAATATTGGTGTGTAGGCGCCATCTCAGTGCCTTGTGCCTGAGTCTGAGCTTTCAGCCAGCGCTACACATTAGAACTGCTTTCAGCTAACCTATTGTTTCTCCTACTCCCATGTAACTGGAGGAGTCCCAAGCCGGACTTGGATTTCTTACTATTGAGTGCTATTCTGATACCTACTGGGAGTTGCTATCTTGCTCCCTTCCCATTGTTCTGCTGATCGGCTGCTGGGGGTGAGGGGGGGGTATCACTCCAACTTGCAGCGCAGCAGTAAAGTGTGAGTGAAGTGTATCAGAGCACAGGTCACATGGCTGTGGCACCCTGGGAAATGAAGAATATGGCTAGCCCCATGGGAAAAACAGATTACAATGCAGGATTCTGCTGGAGAAGCTCTATTATTAACTGATGGGTTTGGAAAAAACATTTTCCCATGAAAGTATAAACGTGCATGGAACATTTACCATATATACTTATTTTATTGACCTTTCTTAATGTGCATTTTAAAACCATTACAAATCCATGACAAAGTGACTGCTCAGATAATATTGCTTGATAGACAATACAGTTGTGACCCACATCTACTCGTCTCCTTTCAGGCTCCCCCTCTCAGCATGAGAAGTGCTGCTTTATACGTTATACGAGTCTGAAGGTCGCTGTATTATTCATCTGATGGCAACTCCCACCCCAGATACAGGGCTTTTTGTGGCATTTATTGGAATAAATATGTTAACTCTCCTTTATTCATTCTTGCCTCCTTTGTATTGAGACTGTTATCATGGCATTTACTTTGCTATAATAAAAGCATGTGTTTCAGAGGTTTCTATTGATGAGTTATCTCTGCTTAATCCTCCACCAATATGCAATATGTTGCAGCTTTGGAAATAAAAAGGGAATCATTTAACCATTAAATAAACCCAATAGGATTGTTCTGCCCCAATAAGGGGTAATTATATCTTAGTTGGGATCAAGTACAGGTACTGTTTTATTATTACAGAGAAAAGGGAATCATTTAACCATTAAATAAACCCAATAGGGCTGTTTTGCCCCCAATAAGGGGTAATTATATCTTAGTTGGGATCAAGTAAGGTACTGTTTTATTATTACAGAGAAAAGGGAATCATTTAACCATGAAATAAACCCAATAGGGCTGTTCTGCCCCAATAAGGGGTAATTATATCTTAGTTGGAATCAAGTACAGGTACTGTTTTATTATTACAGAGAAAAGGGAATCATTTAACCATTAAATAAACCCAATAGGGCTGTTCTGCCCCCAATAAGGGGTAATTATATCTTAGTTGGGATCAAGTACAGGTACTGTTTTATTATTACAGAGAAAAGGGAATCATTTAACCATGAAATAAACCCAACAGGGCTGTTCTGCCCCCAACAAATAAAATTTGTTATAGAGCCCCACACAACATAGAAACCCCTATATATCACTGTAATCTGTTCCTTCTAAAAGTAGGAATAAATCCCATTTTATATGCTGAAATCCAGCTGCAAAACAGTTCTACTCTTTCTGCATCATTTGAGATCCTGGCGGGATCCTGGCGGAGGAGGGATAGATTTTTCATGGGGAGGCCAGCAGTAGAAAGCAGGACAGTGTTTTGGCAATTTGTTCATTTTTAGGAGATAGAATTAGTAAAGTAGCTGCTAATCTGAGAAGCCAGCGCTGAGCAGAAGCTGCTCCCACAATCCTTGCTTATCTCTCACAATGCAGCAGTGTATATACATTGATCGCTTCTGTACATCACTAACATTGGTTCAACCTAAAGTCACGTTTAACTCAAAAATGTCTTTTTTCTTCCAGGCACAAACCCTGCTGTTTCTCCCTGTGTGATTGCTTTCCCCTGCTCTCCCTGTGACTGGGCACCCCAAATGTTACCCATCGGCCCCAATGGAGAAACGACAAGCAAGGTATTTTCACTATGAGCTTTAGTTAATCCACGACTTTCTTTGTGATTCCTCCAAATCTTAAAGGGATTCTGTCATGATTTTTATGATGTACTTTTTAGATCTAAATTACACTGTTTACATAGCAAATAATTCCCATTTAACATTAACTGATTCTTATAGAAATATTTGGGTGCCAAGAAGTTGCAAACAGGCTGCATAATTCGGCATAGGAGGCATTTACTTAGTGCCCAACTTTGCAACTTGCACTTAGTGGTTGTATTTTTTGTAGCTTTGACTTTGGTCAATAATGTATGTATGTATGTATGTATATCTTTATTTATAAAGTGCTACTTATGTACGCAGCGCTGTACAGTAGGATACATTAATACAAACAGGGGGTTAAAGATAATAATAGATAAATACACAGTATAACAATAAATACAAGATACAGTTGCAATAAGTTAAGAGTCAAAGACACAAGAGGATGGAGATCCCTGCCCCATAGAGCTTACAATCTATATGGGAGGGTAACTTAAGGTCGCAATATACAGGCCGATTCTAGCTGCAGATATGGGTCCCTTAGACCAATTCGGCAGCTAATCGGCCCGTGTATGGGGACTACTGACTGGCCTGAAATCGGCCAGATCTCGATCAGGCAGGTTAGAAAATCTAGTCGGATCAGGGACCGCATCGGCTCATTGATGCGGTCCCTGAACCGACTGCCCCATTGCCACCAATATAATTCAATCGTTTTGCCCCAGGGCCTAACAATCGAATTAGCCTACACGTTCCCTGATATCGCCCACCCGTATGTTGGGATATCGGGTGAAGATCCGCTTGCTTGGCGATCTTGCCAAGTGAGCGAATCTTAACGTGTATGGGGGTCTTCACAGACACAAATAGGCAAATATAAGGGCTTTAGGCCACAGTGGGTGACACTACAATATAAGTGCTAGTTTCCAGATCAGGTGCTGGATGAGTGCTCCAAAAGGTCTTTAAGTTTAGTTTTAAAAAGACTGAGGGAGGATTCTCTCCGGAGGAAGTCAGGGAGGGCATTCCCAATGTGAGGGGCAGCAGGGCAGAAAGGGTTAAGGCAGGAAACAGCAGTAGTAGTGGGGGGCACAACCAAGTGGTTGCTTTGCAAGGAACGAAGGAGTCGGCCAGGAACGTACGGAGACACAAGGGAAGAGATGTAGTGAGGGGCAGAGGAATGGGGGGCTTTGAAGGTTAAGAGAAGGAATTTGTAAGAAATTCTTTGTTTAATAGGAGCCACAATAAGGACTTTAGCAGGGGAAGGGCCTGAACTCTCCTGGATGAGAGGAGGAGAATTCTGGCAACAGTATTTAATATAGACTGTAGGGGGGAGAGATGGGAGTTAGGGAGGCCGGTTAGTAGCAGGTTACAGTAGTCTAGGTGGGATAGGAAGAGAGCAGGCATGAGCAGCCTAGCTGTTGCAGTAGAAAGAAAGGGACGGATTTTGGCAATATTGCGTAAGAAAAAGTGACAGGTTTTGACAGTGGGGTTAAATCAGAGAAGGAGAGACTGGAGTCAAATATCCCCCCCAAACAACGTGCCGAGTCGACAGGGTTGATGAGTCTGCCATCAATAGAGATAGAAAATGGGGGATAGGACCAGGCTTAGGTGAAAAGATCATTAGTTCAGTTTTTGTTAGGTTCAGTTTGAGGTGGCGTTGGTTCATCCAGTTAGAGATAGCCAGGGGGCAGTTAGAGATTTGAAAGAGTCGAAAAATAAATTTGGATATCATCTGCATACAGATGATATTTAAATAATAATAATATAAGTTTAATAATAATAATAATTAATAAACAGAGTTGTGGCCGAGCAGCTGGAGCAGATTGAAACCAAGTGGAGCTGCACGGAGGCTCATTTACACCTTGCCGGAAGCCGGGGAAACAAAGGAAAGAGATACAGTCAAATCACAGTGACGGCTACAATAATATATAGCATTTTATATTCCAGTGATTTAAATGCTGTTTCAGTAACAGCTGTAAATGTTTCTACAATATCATTAAATGCAGGATTTGATTTTTTTGTTCTACTTAATTTGAAGAAAACTGATTTTACACATTAAAGTCACTTTAGGATAGAGTGAAAGTCGTTTGCAAATGGATGTATAGCGCATATAGATAGGTGTGATTTATCCACGTGCGTAATCTGCTTGTTTCCACGCCGCTCGCTAAATGGGATAAGTAGCTTTATGGTTTACAAGAGGGATAAAAGGAGCATTTTCTTGTTCTCCGGTGATGAATAGAACGCGTCTAATGTGTAAAGCGCATGCAAATGACAGGCATTTAGTAATAGGAACTTTTCATTGATATGGAAATGCGCGGCGCCCCTCCGCCTTGTGTAGGAAGGGATTGTATAGCAGCGAGATGGGCGTTTTTGGTTATAAATATACCCCTATTTCCAACCCATTACCATTACCTTGGAGAAGCCCAAGCCCCCAATGTTATTCCATATGGGAACCCCCTGGGGTTTCCTGGGAGGAAAACAAGCGCAGGTTATTACTGGCAATAATTCTTTTTTGTGCTTTGCTATAAGCGTTGTAGGTATCTGGGCTGTTTAGGCCGGTGCTATTGCTGTCGGTATCTGGGCTGTTTAGGCCGGTGCTATTGCTGTCGGTATCTTGGCTGTATTTAGGCCGGTGCTATTGCTGTCGGTATCTGGGCTGTATTTAGGCTGGTGCTATTGCTGTCGGTATCTGGGCTGTATTTAGGCCGGTGCTATTGCTGTCGGTATCTGGGCTGTATTTAGGCCGGTGCTATTGCTGTCGGTATCTTGGCTGTATTTAGGCCGGTGCTATTGCTGTCGGTATCTGGGCTGTATTTAGGCCGGTGCTATTGCTGTCGGTATCTGGGCTGTATTTAGGCCGGTGCTATTGCTGTCGGTATCTGGGCTGTATTTAGGCCGGTGCTATTGCTGTCGGTATCTGGCTGTATTTAGGCGGTGCTATTGCTGTCGGTATCTGGGCTGTATTTAGGCCGGTGCTATTGCTGTCGGTATCTGGGCTGTTTAGGCGGTGCTATTGCTGTCGGTATCTGGGCTGTATTTAGGCCGGTGCTATTGCTGTCGGTATCTGGGCTGTATTTAGGCCGTGCTATTGCTGTCGGTATCTGGGCTGTATTTAGGCCGGTGCTATTGCTGTCGGTATCTGGGCTGTATTTAGGCCGGTGCTATTGCTGTCGGTATCTGGGCTGTATTTTCTGGGCTGTATTTAGGCCGGTGCTATTGCTGTCGGTATCTGGGCTGTATTTAGGCCGGTGCTATTGCTGTCGGTATCTGGGCTGTATGCTATTTGCTGTGGGCTGTATTGCTGTCGGTATCTGGGCTGTATTTTAGGTATCTGGGCTGTATTTAGGCGGTGCTATTGCTGTCGGTATCTGGGCTGTATTTGCTATTGCTATCAGTATCTGGGCTGTATGCTATTGCTGTCGGTATCTGGGCTGTATTTAGGGCTATTGCTGTCGGTATCTGGGCTGTATTTAGGCCGGCGCTATTGCTGTCGGTATCTGGGCTGTATTTAGGCCGGTGCTATTGCTGTCGGTATCTGGGCTGTATTTAGGCCGGCGCTATTTGCTCGTAGGCGGCGCTATTGCTGTCGGTATCTGGGCTGTATTTAGGCTGGTGCTATTGCTGTCGGTATCTGGGCTGTATTTAGGGCCGGTGCTATTGCTGTCGGTATCTGGGCTGTATTTAGGCTGGTGCTATTGCTGTCGGTATCTGGGCTGTATTTAGGCCGGTGCTATTGCTGTCGGTATCTGGGCTGTATTTAGGCCGGTGCTATTGCTGGTCGGTATCTGGGCTGTATTTAGGCCGGTGCTATTGCTGTCGGTATCTGGGCTGTTTAGGCCGGTGCTATTGCTGTCGGTATCTGGGCTGTATTTAGGCCGGTGCTATTGCTGTCGGTATCTGGGCTGTATTTAGGCCGGCGCTATTGCTGTCGGTATCTGGGCTGTATTTAGGCCGGTGCTATTGCTGTCGGTATCTGGGCTGTATTTAGGCTGGTGCTATTGCTGTCGGTATCTGGGCTGTATTTAGGCTGGTGCTATTGCTGTCGGTATCTGGGCTGTATTTAGGCCGGTGCTATTGCTGTCGGTATCTGGGCTGTATTTAGGCCGGTGCTATTGCTGTCGGTATCTGGGCTTGTATTTAGGCTGGTGCTATTTGCTGTCGGTATCTGGGCTGTATTTAGGCCGGCGCTATTGCTGTCGGTATCTGGGCTGTATTTAGGCTGGTGCTATTGCTGTCGGTATCTGGGCTGTATTTAGGCCGGCGCTATTGCTGTCGGTATCTGGGCTGTATTTAGGCCGGTGCTATTGCTGTCGGTATCTGGGCTGTTTAGGCCGGTGCTATTGCTGTCGGTATCTGGGCTGTATTTAGGCCGGTGCTATTGCTGTCGGTATCTGGGCTGTATTTAGGCCGGCGCTATTGCTGTCGGTATCTGGGCTGTATTTAGGCCGGTGCTATTGCTGTTGGTATCTGGGCTGTATTTAGGCTGGTGCTATTGCTGTCGGTATCTGGGCTGTATTTAGGCCGGCGCTATTGCTGTCGGTATCTGGGCTGTATTTAGGCCGGCGCTATTGCTGTCGGTATCTGGGCTGTATTTAGGCCGGCGCTATTGCTGTCGGTATCTGGGCTGTATTTAGGCCGGTGCTATTGCTGTCGGTATCTGGGCTGTATTTTGGCCCGGTGGTACCAGGTACCTGACTCCTGCCTGCCACTTTTCCCATAAGTGCATTCACAGGACCTCAGATCGTGGAAGAGAAGCCTCCTATTCTCCGCTCCACCATAGGATTTAGGCATAAGTATCCAGGGGCAGAGAGGGCCACTCAAGGGCTTCCTACCTACCCTCAGGTGTCTGGTGGGTATCTTTTAATGCGTTTTATAAGCTTAAGACAGTATAATTTTTTCAGACTAAGTGGATGTGGCGTAATACAATGAGGGGGATGACCTGCTGAAATCATATTAAAGAATCTCCCCAAACTGGAATATATATATCAGTAAATATTGCCCTTTTACATCCTTTCCCTTGAGCCGCCATTTAGTGATGGGCTGTGTGCTCCCTCAGGGATCAGCTGACAGGAAGTGATGCAGCTCTAACTGTAACAGGAAGTAGTGTGGGAGCAAAAGGCAGAACTTATGAACAGTTTCAATATGTGTTCATGAAAAATATCTTAATGCAAACATTTGCACCGGAATAATATTTATAGAGGGATCTCTGTTGTGGGGAAGATGCTAAAAATACTCTCTAATGTATTAGAAAGAGAATCGTAGCTACTGTAGAACTGCTGCATAACTCCCACTGGGTCATTTTATCCTATGGGACAGTCCCAAATTGTAGGGGGAATGTAGGGCGTGATTGGGAATGGCAGCTTTATGTTTGGGTCTCAAATTTTGGAAGGTACAGGTATAGGATCCCTTATCTGGAAACCCATTATCCAGAAAGCTCCAAATTACGGAAAGTCCGTCTCCCATAGACTCCATTTTAATCAAATAATATAGAATTTTAGAACTGATTTCCTTTTTCCCTGTAATAGCCCTATTGGGTTTATTTCATGGTTAAATGATTCCCTTTACTCTGTAATAATAAAACAGTACCTGTACTTGATCCCAACTAAGATATAATTACCCCTTATTGGGGGCAGAACAGCCCTATTGGGTTTATTTCATGGTTAAATGATTCCCTTTTCTCTGTAATAATAAAACAATACCTGTACTTGATCCCAACTAAGATATAATTACCCCTTATTGGGGCAGAACAGCCCTATTGGGTTTATTTAATGGTTAAATGATTCCCTTTTCTCTGTAATAATAAAACAGTACCTGTACTTGATCCCAACTAAGATATAATTACCCCTTATTGGGGCAGAACAGCCCTATTGGGTTTATTTAATGGTTAAATGATTCCCTTTTCTCTGTAATAATAAAACAGTACCTGTACTTGATCCCAACTAAGATATAATTACCCCTTATTGGGGCAGAACAGCCCTATTGGGTTTATTTAATGGTTAAATGATTCCCTTTTCTCTGTAATAATAAAACAGTACCTGTACTTGATCCCAACTAAGATATAATTACCCCTTATTGGGGGCAGAACAGTCCTATTAGGTTTAATTATTGTTTAAATACAGACTTTTTAGTAGACTTTAGGTAGGAGGTCCGAATTATGGAAAGTCCCCTTATTTGGAAAACCCCAGGTCCGGAGCATTCTGGATAATGGGTCCCATACCTGTACAGGTCCTTTTCAAAAAATTAGCATATTGTGATAAAGTTCATTATTTTCTGTAATGTACTGATAAACATTAGACTTTCATATATTTTAGATTCATTACACACAACTGAAGTAGTTCAAGCCTTTTCTTGTTTTAATATTGATGATTGTGGCATACAGCTCATGAAAACCCAAAATTCCTATCTCAAAAAATTAGCATATCATGAAAAGGTTCTCTAAACGAGCTATTAACCTAATCATCTGAATCAACAAATTAACTCTAAAAACCTGCAAAAGATTCCTGAGGCTTTTAAAAACTCCCAGCCTGGTTCATTACTCAAAACCGCAATCATGGGTAAGACTGCCGACCTGACTGCTGTCCAGAAGGCCATCATTGACACCCTCAAGCAAGAGGGTAAGACACAAAAAGAAATTTCTGAACAAATAGGCTGTTCCCAGAGTGCTGTATCAAGGCACCTCAGTGGGAAGTCTGTGGGAAGGAAAAAGTGTGGCAGAAAACGCTGCACAACGAGAAGAGGTGACTGGGCCCTGAGGAAGATTGTGGAGAAGGACCGATTCCTGACCTTGGGGGACCTGCGGAAGCAGTGGACTGAGTCTGGAGTAGAAACATCCAGAGCCACCGTGTACAGGCGCGTGCAGGAAATGGGCTACAGGTGCTGCATTCCCCAGGTCAAGCCACTTTTGAACCAGAAACAGTGGCAGAAGCGCCTGACCTGGGCTACAGAGAAGCAGCACTGGACTGTTGCTCAGTGGTCCAAAGTATGTCATTCGGAAATCAAGGTGCCAGAGTCTGGAGGAAGACTGGGGAGAGGGAAATGCCAAAATGCCTGAAGTCCAGTGTCAAGTACCCACAGTCAGTGATGGTCTGGGGTGCCATGTCAGCTGCTGGTGTTGGTCCACTGTGTTTTATCAAGGGCAGGGTCAATGCAGCTAGCTATCAGGAGATTTTGGAGCACTTCATGCTTCCATCTGCTGAAAAGCTTTATGGAGATGAAGATTTCATTTTTCAGCACAACCTGGCACCTGCTCACAGTGCCAAAACCACTGGTAAATGGTTTACTGACCATGGTATTACTGTGCTCAATTGGCCTGCCAACTCTCCTGACCTGAACCCCATAGAGAATCTGTGGGATATTGTGAAGAGAAAGTTGAGAGACACAAGAGCCAACACTCTGGATGAGCTTAAGGCCGCTATTGAAGCATCCTGGGCCTCCACAACACCTGAGCAGTGCCACAGGCTGATTGCCTCCATGCCACGCCACATTGAAGCAGTCATTTCTGCAAAAGGATTCCCGACCAAGTAGTGAGTGCATAACTGAACATAATTATTTGAAGGTTGACTTTTTTTGTATTAAAAACACTTTTCTTTTATTGGGCGGATGAAATATGCTAATTTTTTGAGATAGGAATTTTGGGTTTTCATGAGCTGTATGCCACAATCATCAATATTAAAACAAGAAAAGGCTTGAACTACTTCAGTTGTGTGTAATGAATCTAAAATATATGAAAGTCTAATGTTTATCAGTACATTACAGAAAATAATGAACTTTATCACAATATGCTAATTTTTTGAAAAGGACCTGTATATATATTTTTTCTTTTAATTCTAATCTGTATAGTGTTGTTAAGTTAATAAAGTACTTTCCATTACAGAGAAGAAAACGTGCAAATGCTACAAAGGGCTCTTTTTGGGCCAAAGTCACCTTTTATAGACAGAAGCAGCGAAACCCTCATGAAAATGTTTAATAACTGCACCGTGAGTCATGTAAATGAGGAGGCAAAGGTAAGCCGGGGAGATTACAAATTCCTTGTGGCTGAGGTCATTTTAAATGAGTTTGTTCATCTGTAAATATAAAATCGCTCCTATAAAAAGCTCTTATTAAGTGAGCAGACTTGCCTTTAGCACCGGCACCACAAGCCATTCTGTCAGCTGGGGCCACAGCAATAACTGTATGAAATATAAACAGATAGCGTCATGTAAATAAAGGCACAGCCTACAAATAATATTGTATTTTCCATAGATTATTTATACAGGTATGGGACCTGTTATCCAGAATGCTCGGGACCTAGGGTTTTCTGGATCTTTCTGAAATTTAGATCTCCATAACCAAAAATTCATTTAAACATTAAATAAACCCAATAGGGCTGTTCTGCCCCAATAAGGGGTAATTATATCTTAGTTGGGATCAAGTACAGGTACTGTTTTATTATTACAGAGAAAAGGGAATCATTTAACCATGAAATAAACCCAATAGGGCTGTTCTGCCCCCAATAAGGGGTAATTATATCTTAGGTGGGATCAAGTACAGGTACTGTTTTATTATTACAGAGAAAAGGGAATAATTTAACCATTAAATAAACCCAATAGGGCTGTTCTGCCCCAATAAGGGGTAATTATATCTTAGTTGGGATCAAGTACAGGTACTGTTTTATTATTACAGAGAAAAGGGAATCATTTAACCATGAAATAAACCCAATAGGGCTGTTCTGCCCCCAATAAGGGGTAATTATATCTTAGGTGGGATCAAGTACAGGTACTGTTTTATTATTACAGAGAAAAGGGAATAATTTAACCATTAAATAAACCCAATAGGGCTGTTCTGCCCCAATAAGGGGTAATTATATCTTAGTTGGGATCAAGTACAGGTACTGTTTTATTATTACAGAGAAAAGGGAATCATTTAACCATGAAATAAACCCAATAGGGCTGTTCTGCCCCCAATAAGGGGTAATTATATCTTAGTTGGGATCAAGTACAGGTACTGTTTTATTATTACAGAGAAAAGGGAATCATTTAACCATGAAATAAACCCAATAGGGCTGTTCTGCCCCAATAAGGGGTAATTATATCTTAGTTGGGATCAAGTACAGGTACTGTTTTATTACCGTATATACTCGAGTATAAGCCGATCCAAATATAAGCTGAGGTACCTAATTTTACCTAAGAAAATTGGAAAATTTTATTGACTCGAGTATAAGCCTAGGGTGGGAAATGCAGCGGCTATTGCTAAGTTTTAACAATCAAAATAAATACCAATAAAATTACATTAATTGAGGCATCAGTGGGGTATATGTTTTATAACTTTTTATTGCTAGTGGGAGCCTATGCCAGGGCACTGGAGGGTCTGGTTGCAGTGGCCTAATTTGCACACAAAGGACAGAGGGTGCTAGTCTAGAGGGACACATGGCACCCGACTTGAGTATAAGTCGAGGGTGACTTTTTCAGCACATTTTGGGTGCTGAAAAACTAGGCTTATACTCGAGTATATACAGTATTACAGAGAAAAGGGAATCATTTAACCATTAAATAAACCCAATAGGGCTGTTCTGCCCCAATAAGGGGTAATTATATCTTAGTTGGGATCAAGTACAGGTACTGTTTTATTATTACAGAGAAAAGGGAATCATTTAACCATTAAATAAACCCAATAGGGCTGTTCTGCCCCAATAAGGGGTAATTATATCTTAGTTGGGATCAAGTACAGGTACTGTTTTATTATTACAGAGAAAAGGGAATCATTTAACCATTAAATAAACCCAATAGGGCTGTTCTGCCCCAATAAGGGGTAATTATATCTTAGTTGGGATCAAGTACAGGTACTGTTTTATTATTACAGAGGAAGGCACTATTACATTTCCAGTCAAACCGGCCCTTCTATATCTTTTTTGTATTACAAAGATAATCAAATGATGGGATTCTCTGCCATGGGATAAAATAATGAGCGATTCATCTGTGAGGTTTGGAAATTAGTAATTAGTGGAAATTCCTAATGCATCAGTCATTCATCCACAATTGCAAGAATATCTTGAACAGCAAATAAGATTTCACCTCAAATCTTATCCTAATTGACCATCAAGTTGGGCTTGCAGGTGTTTCTGGGAGTTTCTAGGAGAACCAATACATATTATATTATTACTAATTCTGTGGTTTGATGGGATTTGGAAATATACCCACCAGTCCTCTGGGCAGGTTCATTCACATCTTTTGGGGAGATTTGTTTTCCTACAGGCTGGAAAAGACTGAATCTAATGGGCTTATTTCTTATTGAGTCTAAGGCTTATGGCACAAGGGTGTTTGTACTGAATGGCAGCACTTAAACGCCCTACATGACACGAGCTGCTTCCAATCCATATGAATGGGAAATGTGCTGCTTGTGGCTGACGCTGCCTGGCCGGGATCTTTCAAGAACACCGAAATAAGGGTTTCAAGCTTTCAGTATCTGACAATTCCTTTTTATGCTATAGGCAGCACGATAAATATTCATATGAATGGGGAGCGGGTGGAGGAAAGCAAAGAAGGTTTTGACTGCCACTAAGTTCCCTTTGGAGATCAAATCTTTGGCCCTTAGTTCATAGCAGGGTTGCAGATACAGGTATGGGACCTGAAGGCTCTGGATAAGGGATCTTTTCATTTGGATCTCCATATCCTACGTCTACTAGAAAATAATTTAACCATAAAATAAACCCAACAGGATTGTTTTTCCTCCAATAAGGGGTAATTATATCTTAGTTGGGATCAAGTACAGGTTCTGTTTTATTATTACAGAGAAAAGGGAATCATTTAACCATTAAATAAACCCAATAGGGCTGTTCTGCCCCCAATAAGGGGTAATTATATCTTAGTTGGGATCAAGTACAGGTACTGTTTTATTATTACAGAGAAAAGGGAATCATTTAACCATTAAATAAACCCAATAGGGCTGTTCTGCCCCCAATAAGGGGTAATTATATCTTAGTTGGGATCAAGTACAGGTACTGTTTTATTATTACAGAGAAAAGGGAATCATTTAACCATTAAATAAACCCAATAGGGCTGTTCTGCCCCAATAAGGGGTAATTATATCTTAGTTGGGATCAAGTACAGGTACTGTTTTATTATTACAGACAAAAGGGAATCATTTAACCATTAACTATGTAACTATATCATTAAATAAACCCAATAGGGCTGTTCTGCCCCAATAAGGGGTAATTATATCTTAGTTGGGATCAAGTACAGGTACTGTTTTATTATTACAGAGAAAAGGGAATCATTTAACCATTAAATAAACCCAATAGGGCTGTTCTGCCCCAATAAGGGGTAATTATATCTTAGTTGGGATCAAGTACAGGTACTGTTTTATTATTACAGAGAAAAGGGAAATCAGTTTTAAAAACCGGAATTATTTGATTCTATGGGAGATTGCCTTCTGGATAATGGGTTTAAAGATGATAATGGATCCCATACCTATATAGAAAAACATTGGGGTAGCAGCCATTCAGCTATGGTTTTAAAAACATTTAGGGAAGTGTTAACCCCAAATCTTATCCACTGACCTTCAGTCTGGCTTTCAGGTTTATTTAGAAGGGTAATCAAATGGTACCTTCGTTGGCCTTCAGACTGGGCTCCAAGCCAATCTAGGAACCTTAGACTGTTGTTACTGTGCCCTATAATACATTATATCCATATGGACAGCAGACTCAAGTCTATGGATAACCTGTGACCACTGCTTGGTGTGTGTAACTATGGTTGGGATATACACCCATTATCATCATCAAGCTTTGTGGCAAGACGTGAACCCCAAAATGATATTTCTGTGGGGCCAGTGGATTCTCTCCTGTAAAATCTCTAGAGGAATATGACCGTGCATGTCATGGGAAGGATTACTGGATTACTTTGCATGGATTTCTAATGTCAAGTCTTCTTCCCGCTGTGTCATTAAAAAATTCCTGTGTTCGTCTCCGCACTGCTTGTGACATTAGCCGCGTTCCACCCAGTGTGACACTTCCATTGATTTTCCACCGTCTCCAGTTATTATGCTATTCATTAGTTGTCACAAAATATATTCCAGATAATTTCCAGCTAGCAAAGAGCTCTATTATCCAGTACTAGATGCCAATCAATAGCTAAACAAGTGCGTATTAACTCGCCGCTCCGAGAAATAGAGAAAGGACGGGAGTGTGTGCATTGTACGATGAGAATTAATTCCCTTTTCTGCCCACAATAAAAGGCATTTTCCCTATCCGCGCTCTGCAGGGCTATCGCTGTCTTTTCTGCTTAAACAAGTCATTGCCGATGCTGCGCTTACAATGCTATTAGAGAGTGGAAGATTAGTACGGGTCGGGCTAACGAGGCTGACACATGATTGACAGCTAATGTTTCGGAAGAAAGGATCTTTGTGGCCACTTTGTGCCTGTGGGGTCAATGCAATAATAATCAACATTCAACCGCGTTCAGCACAGCACAAGTTTGTACAGTGGGATCTTCTGCTTCTGAGAGCTTGGCATATAGAGGTATAGAGCCAAAGTCCTATAGAACCAAAAACACATAATGTATAATGTTCTGTGCCTGGTATAAATAGAAGGTGAAATGTTTTAGGCTTCCAACACTCAAGGTGGGTGACCGGTTTCCTAAATATATAATCAAATGGCAAATCATCGAGGACACCACTAGGCCCTCTATATTTCTGGTCTTCAAGTAGCCCCTGTTAGGTGCCTTGTTCTCTGTTTTATTATTACAGAGAATAGGGAATCATTTAACCATTAAATAAACCCAATAGGGCTGTTCTGCCCCCAATAAGGGGTAATTATATCTTAGTTGGGATCAAGTACATTTACTGTTTTATTATAACAGAGAAAAGGGAATCATTTAACCATTAAATAAACCCAATAGGGCTGTTCTGCCCCAATAAGGGGTAATTATATCTTAGTTGGGATCAAGTACAGGTACTGTTTTATTATTACAGAGAAAAGGGAATCATTTAACCATTAAATAAACCCAATAGGGCTGTTCTGCCCCAATAAGGGGTAATTATATCTTAGTTGGGATCAAGTACAGGTACTGTTTTATTATTACAGAGAAAAGGGAATCATTTAACCATTAAATAAACCCAATAGGGCTGTTCTGCCCCCAATAAGGGGTAATTATATCTTAGTTGGGATCAAGTACAGGTACTGTTTTATTATTACAGAGAAAAGGGAATCATTTAACCATTAAATAAACCCAATAGGACTGTTCTGCCCCAATAAGGGGTAATTATATCTTAGTTGGGATCAAGTACAGGTACTGTTTTATTATTACAGAGAAAAGGGAATCATTTAACCATTAAATAAACCCAATAGGGCTGTTCTGCCCCAATAAGGGGTAATTATATCTTAGTTGGGATCAAGTACAGGTACTGTTTTATTATTACAGAGAAAAGGGAATCATTTAACCATTAAATAAACCCAATAGGGCTGTTCTGCCCCCAATAAGGGGTAATTATATCTTAGTTGGGATCAAGTACAGGTACTGTTTTATTATTACAGAGAAAAGGGAATCATTTAACCATTAAATAAACCCAATAGGGCTGTTCTGCCCCCAATAAGGGGTAATTATATCTTAGTTGGGATCAAGTACAGGTACTGTTTTATTATTACAGAGAAAAGGGAATCATTTAACAATTAAATAAACCCAATAGGGCTTTTCTGCCCCCAATAAGGGGTAATTATATCTTAGTTGGGATCAAGTACAGGTACTGTTTTATTATTACAGAGAAAAAGGGAATCTTTTTTAAAAATTTGAATTATTTGATTAAAATGGAGTTTATGGGAGATGGCCTTTCCGTAATTTGGAACTTTCCGGATAATGGGTTTCCGGATAAGGGGTCCAATACCTGTACATTATTACCGTACACATCTCTCCACGTCTCTCCACGGGTTTGGGCTGAACCTAATCAAGATCACAAGATCACGGACTTAGACAATGTACAGACTGCCGTCTAGCACAAAAGCTTGTGTTAGAACTCTTATGGATCAGGAACATTATCCTTGCAGATACTCGGTACTGGGGAAAGTCCAGTCATTGCATTAGCAGCACCGAGCTGTAAATAACATTACTGACTGGCTGGTGTCACAGCCGAGCGGTAATTCAAAGCCGCTAAGCAGCTTAGCGCCCATTTAAAGTCGGCAGCAAACAGGAAACGCTCACTATTGAATCCTTATATCACCGCTGAAGATGTTTGACTCTTTCCGACCAAAATTGCCGTTTTACCTGTAGAATCCATCCCTGGCCCTCCCTTATTTTGGGGTGTTGGTCACATAGTCTACTGCAGGGTATCGCCAGACTTTTTCCCGCCTCAGTCGACTTTTTACTCCTCCCCGCATACGTATGCATGCCCAATAAACGCGTGGAACCGCCGCACTTCCATAGTAACATAGTAAGATAGGTTGAAAAAAGACACACGTCCATCACGTTTAACCATAATGCCTATATATAACCTGCCTAACTGCCAGTTGATCCAGAGGAAGGCAAAAAACCCCATCTGAAGCCTCTCTAATTTGCCCCAGAGGGGGAAAAAATCCTTCCTGACTCCAAGATGGCAATCAGACCAGTCCCTCGGGCAACTTGTACTAAGAGCTATCTCCCCTACCCCTGTATTCCCTCACTTGTACTGAGAGCTATCCCCCCTACCCCTGTATTCCCTCACTTGTACTGAGAGCTATCCCCCCTACCCCTGTATTCCCTCACTTGTACTGAGAGCTATCTCCCCTACCCCTGTATTCCCTCACTTGTACTGAGAGCTATCCCCCTACCCCTGTATTCCCTCACTTGTACTGAGAGCTATCCCCCCCCTATCCCCTGAGCTTCCCCTACCCGTATTCCCTCACTTGTACTGAGAGCTATCTCCCCTACCCCTGTATTCCCTCACTTGTACTGAGAGCTATCCCCCCTACCCCTGTATTCCCTCACTTGTACTGAGAGCTATCCCCCCTACCCCTGTATTCCCTCACTTGTACTAAGAGCTATCTCCCCCTACCCCTGTATTCCCTCACTTGTACTGAGAGCTATCCCCCCTACCCCTGTATTCCCTCACTTGTACTGAGAGCTATCCCCCCTACCCCTGTATTCCCTCACTTGTACTGAGAGCTATCCCCCCTACCCCTGTATTCCCTCACTTGTACTGAGAGCTATCCCCCCTACCCCTGTATTCCCTCACTTGTACTGAGAGCTATCCCCCCTACCCCTGTATTCCCTCACTTGTACTGAGAGCTATCTCCCCCTACCCCTGTATTCCCTCACTTGTACTGAGAGCTATCCCCCCTACCCCTGTATTCCCTCACTTGTACTGAGAGCTATCCCCCTACCCCTGTATTCCCTCACTTGTACTGAGAGCTATCCCCCTACCCCTGTATTCCCTCACTTGTACTGAGAGCTATCCCCCCTACCCCTGTATTCCCTCACTTGTACTGAGAGCTATCCCCCTACCCCTGTATTCCCTCACTTGTACTGAGAGCTATCCCCCTACCCCCTGTATTCCCTCACTTGTACTGAGAGCTATCCCCCCTACCCCTGTATTCCCTCACTTGTACTGAGAGCTATCCCCCCTACCCCTGTATTCCCTCACTTGTACTGAGAGCTATCCCCCCTACCCCTGTATTCCCTCACTTGTACTGAGAGCTATCCCCCCTACCCCTGTATTCCCTCACTTGTACTGAGAGCTATCCCCCTACCCCTGTATTCCCTCACTTGTACTGAGAGCTATCCCCCTACCCCTGTATTCCCTCACTTGTACTGAGAGCTATCCCCCCTACCCCTGTATTCCCTCACTTGTACTGAGAGCTATCCCCCTACCCTGTATTCCCTCACTTGTACTGAGAGCTATCCCCCCTACCCCTGTATTCCCTCACTTGTACTGAGAGCTATCTCCCCTACCCCTGTATTCCCTCACTTGTACTGAGAGCTATCTCCCCTACCCTGTATTCCCTCACTTGTACTGAGAGCTATCTCCCCCTACCCCTGTATTCCCTCACTTGTACTGAGAGCTATCTCCCTACCCCTGTATTCCCTCCTTGTACTGAGAGCTATCCCCCTACCCCTGTATTCCTCACTTGTACTGAGAGCTATCCCCCCTACCCCTGTATTCCCTCACTTGTACTGAGAGCTATCTCCCCTACCCCTGTATTCCCTCACTTGTACTGAGAGCTATCTCCTCTACCCCTGTATTCCCTCACTTGTACTGAGAGCTATCTCCCCTACCCCTGTATTCCCTCACTTGTACTGAGAGCTATCTCCCCTACCCCTGTATTCCCTCACTTGTACTGAGAGCTATCTCCCCTACCCCTGTATTCCCTCACTTGTACTGAGAGCTATCTCCCATACCCCTGTATTCCCTCACTTGTACTGAGAGCTATCCCCCTACCCCTGTATTCCCTCACTTGTACTAAGAGCTATCCTCCCTACCCCTGTATTCCCTCACTTGTACTGAGAGCTATCCTCCCTACCCCTGTATTCCCTCACTTGTACTGAGAGCTATCCCCCTACCCCTGTATTCCCTCACTTGTACTGAGAGCTATCTCCCATACCCCTGTATTCCCTCACTTGTACTGAGAGCTATCTCCCATACCCCTGTATTCCCTCACTTGTACTGAGAGCTATCCCCCTACCCCTGTATTCCCTCACTTGTACTAAGAGCTATCCTCCCTACCCCTGTATTCCCTCACTTGTACTGAGAGCTATCCTCCCTACCCCTGTATTCCCTCACTTGTACTGAGAGCTATCCCCCCTACCCCTGTATTCCCTCACTTGTACTGAGAGCTATCTCCCCTACCCCTGTATTCCCTCACTTGTACTGAGAGCTATCCCCCTACCCCTGTATTCCCTCACTTGTACTGAGAGCTATCTCCCATACCCCTGTATTCCCTCACTTGTACTGAGAGCTATCCCCCCTACCCCTGTATTCCCTCACTTGTACTGAGAGCTATCCCCCCTACCCCTGTATTCCCTCACTTGCTAAATACCCACCCAAACCCCTTATTAAAGGTATATTAGCTTCCACATTTCCCTGCTTCGACGCACTCCACCAGAAATCCACAGGGGATCGACTGGTAGACCGCGATCAACATTTTGGCCACCCCTGGTCTACTGGAACCCAGTACTCACAATAGGGGAGTGTGTAGGTGCTGAACAATGAATGCGGCCATCTGGCCATCCCAGAGTCACAACATGGAGTCAAAGGTTGCAATGAAAGTAAATAGAGAATAAAAGCATATCTCTCCTTACACCTCTCCAGGATGATGGCGGCTGTCCATGGTCATCTTTGTCCTTCTATTGCCCCCTGAGCTCCCTAGGAAGAGACTCTCCCTTCCATTAAAGACAATTGTGTTCCCCTTAAGGTGGCCATACACTGTGCAATTCTTTTGTTTGTCCAACTAAGCACATTTGTATTGGGAAAATGGACTTTGTTGGGCACATAACTGAAATAAAGTAGACTTGTTTATATACGTTATGTCTCTTCAGCTGCTTACAAAAAAGCCCTACTGCCACCATTTTCCCTACTGTCCGCATCTGCCACACAGTTGCCCTCTTTCTATACTGGCAGCAAGTTTTGCCATTGTCTCTCTCTTGTTCTACTGTTGCCTTCTGTCCCCACGTGCCCTACAGTTGTCACCTTGCCCCACTGTGAGCATGTTTTCTTATCTCCACTCTTTCTACTTCAGTTGCCGTCTTCTTATTGTCACCATCTTTCTTACCATCTTGCCCTACTGCCTCTAGTTTCCATGCTGCCTCCATTTGGCATACAGTTGCCCCCTTGCCTTACTGACAGCATGTCTATGAAGATTCTCATTCATCCAGGTCATGATATACAGTATCTAGTAGAATTAAGTCTAAAACAACTGGACTTTTCTGAGTTTTTCTTGAAAACGTTTCACCACTCATCCGAGTGGCTTCTTCAGTTCAAATGACTGGTAGGGAATTCCCCGGTATTTAAACTCTTGATGGTAGTAGAGTCACAGACATCCAATCACAATGGTTCCATTGAACTTGTTCAGTTAGGTGTTAGCTGAAACTGACAGGTGTAAGAAGGTATGATCCAATCACAATGGTACCAAGATTCTCATTGATGAAGGTGTTAATCCTTCAAAGTACATGACTGGAAGTGTGAACTGTTGTGAAACTGCCGGGGTAAGGATGTCAACGCGCCATTGTATGTTGGTGACAAGCGGTGTCTCAGGCCCCCTCCTCTGTTCAGGGATGGTTTTTCCAGGTTGGCATAAATGGCCTCTTTCACACCTCTTTCAAACCATCTGTCCTCTCGGTCCAAAATATGCACGTTACTGTCCTCAAAAGAGTGACCTTTTTCTTTGAGGTGTAGATAGACCGCTGAGTCTTGTCCTGAGGAGTTTGCCCGCCTATGTTGGGCCATTCTCTTACAGAGAGGTTGTTTTGTCTCCCCAATGTATAAGTCTGAGCACTCTTCACTACACTGGACAGCATAGACCACATTACTTTTCATGTGCTTGGGTGTTGGGTCTTTCGGGTGCACCAGCTTCTGTCTCAGGGTGTTGCTGGGTTTGAAAAACACAGGAATGCGATGTTTGTTGAAAATTCTCCTAAGTTTTTCTGATGTTCCAGCAACATATGGAATGACTATGTTGTTTCGCCTGCTGTGTTCCTCCCTTCTGTTTGTAGGTCTGGTCTTTCTGTTGGTCTTTGATTTGGTTTTGATGAAGGCCCAGTCTGGGTACCCACAAGTTTTCAGAGCTCCTTTTAGATGTTTATATTCTTTCTCCTTGGCCTCTGCATTGGATGCCACAGTTTCAGCCCGATGATGTAGAGTCCTAATTACACCCAGTTTATGTTCCAAAGGGTGGTGGGAATCAAACAGCAAGTACTGGTCTGTGTGGGTGGGTTTCCTGTATACTTCAATATCCAGGTCCCTCCCCTCTTTGATAACTATAGCACAGTCCAAAAAAGCCAGTTTGCTGCAAACTGCAAACTGGCTTTTTTGGACTGTGCTATAGTTATCAAAGAGGGGAGGGACCTGGATATTGAAGTATACAGGAAACCCACCCACACAGACCAGTACTTGCTGTTTGATTCCCACCACCCTTTGGAACATAAACTGGGTGTAATTAGGACTCTACATCATCGGGCTGAAACTGTGGCATCCAATGCAGAGGCCAAGGAGAAAGAATATAAACATCTAAAAGGAGCTCTGAAAACTTGTGGGTACCCAGACTGGGCCTTCATCAAAACCAAATCAAAGACCAACAGAAAGACCAGACCTACAAACAGAAGGGAGGAACACAGCAGGCGAAACAACATAGTCATTCCATATGTTGCTGGAACATCAGAAAAACTTAGGAGAATTTTCAACAAACATCGCATTCCTGTGTTTTTCAAACCCAGCAACACCCTGAGACAGAAGCTGGTGCACCCGAAAGACCCAACACCCAAGCACATGAAAAGTAATGTGGTCTATGCTGTCCAGTGTAGTGAAGAGTGCTCAGACTTATACATTGGGGAGACAAAACAACCTCTCTGTAAGAGAATGGCCCAACATAGGCGGGCAAACTCCTCAGGACAAGACTCAGCGGTCTATCTACACCTCAAAGAAAAAGGTCACTCTTTTGAGGACAGTAACGTGCATATTTTGGACCGAGAGGACAGATGGTTTGAAAGAGGTGTGAAAGAGGCCATTTATGCCAACCTGGAAAAACCATCCCTGAACAGAGGAGGGGGCCTGAGACACCGCTTGTCACCAACATACAATGGCGCGTTGACATCCTTACCCCGGCAGTTTCACAACAGTTCACACTTCCAGTCATGTACTTTGAAGGATTAACACCTTCATCAATGAGAATCTTGGTACCATTGTGATTGGATCATACCTTCTTACACCTGTCAGTTTCAGCTAACACCTAACTGAACAAGTTCAATGGAACCATTGTGATTGGATGTCTGTGACTCTACTACCATCAAGAGTTTAAATACCGGGGAATTCCCTACCAGTCATTTGAACTGAAGAAGCCACTCGGATGAGTGGTGAAACGTTTTCAAGAAAAACTCAGAAAAGTCCAGTTGTTTTAGACTTAATTCTACTAGATACTACTGACAGCATGTTTCCATACTGCTACCATCCTTCCCTATTGCCTCCAGTCTGCCCTACTGTCACCATCTTGCTATATTATTTCCATTTGCACTACTAGTACAAGTTAGGCAACGTTGGCGTTAAAATGTTGCTGCCACCATCTTGCCCTACTTCCACCATATTTCCCCCCTGTCTCCATTTGTCCTACCATTGCCCTCTCGACATATTGTCAACATCTTTCCCTATTGCCACTATCTTTCCCTACTGTCCTTACTTGACCTACACTTGCTGTCTTTCCTTATGGTCTCTATTTTGGCCTATCATCTTGCTTTACTGCCTCTATTTTGGCCTAAAGTCCTCATCTTGCCCTACTGTCTCCATCTTGCCCTACTGTCTCTATCTTGCCCTACTGTCTCCATCTTGTCCTACTGTCTCCATCTTGCCCTACTTTCTCCATCTTGCCCTACTGTCTCCATCTTACCCTACTGTCTCCATCTTGCCCTACTGTCTCCATCTTGTCCTACTGTCTCCATCTTGCCCTACTGTTTCCATCTTGTCCTACTGTCTCCATCTTGTCCTAATGTCTCCATCTTGCCCTACTGTCTCCATCTTGTCCTACTGTCTCCATCTTGTCCTACTGTCTCCATCTTGCCCTACTGTCTCCATCTTGCCCTACTGTCTCCATCTTGCCCTACAGTCTCCATCTTGCCCTACTGTCTCCATCTTGCCCTACTGTCTCCATCTTGCCCTACTGTCTCCATCTTGCCCTACTGTCTCCATCTTGCCCTACTGTCTCCATCTTGCCTTACTGCCTCTAATGTTTCCATCTTGCCTTCTCAACCTGCCAGGCCCCATTCCCACCTATAACTGCCGCTAAGCTTGGCCCCAGTATGATCTGGCAGTCAGAGCCCTATAACGAATGCCTACATTGGTGGCTGCATTATGCTTGGTGCTTGCTGTAACAGGCTGCCGTATTGTTATATAATTTTCCAGTCTACATCCATTTTCTTTTACAGCCCTTTATTACATTTCTCAATCTTACACAAACTTCCAGGGAGAATAAAATACATTTTTTATCATAACTGTATCTCTTTATGTTTTCGCCGGCATGTGGTTACATTTCATATGTCTGGAAACTGCTTAATAAACCAACCCAAAGTGCATTGTAGCACATTACTGTAAACAAAGGGAAGGAAATGGAATAGAGAGTCTCTCGCATTGGGACATAAAGAGGAGATTGCAGAATTTGAGTACATAGTATATTCTCTGATAAAATGACTCGCGAGCACTGATTTATTTGTGGAAATGAATAGACGGACTCAGGCAAAGGCTTCAGTGTCGCTGCTGTTATGGAACCAGAAGGAACCTCGCACTTTGCTGGTAGGGAAGATGCCTGGGGTTGTTGTTCAGCATCAGCTAATTTCCAAGCTGATATACCATTGGCCAGATGGATTGATAAATGCTATTTGCTCTTACAAATACGACAGGACATGTTTAGTGGACAATTGGCTTCCATTGTCTCAGCTGATTGGGCACAACCTTCCTTATAAGCCACATAGTCCTCCTATTTTGTTATAATCCCCTTGCAAGAAGCCAACACTGGTTGTGGCTTTGGATCCAGTGCCGGGCCACTCCCCACTTTTGATCTCTCCGGGCCGTGAGTGAATTTAGGTCGGTGCCACCCTAGGCACCCTCAGGGGCGGATTTGTTTTCGGCGCGCCCCTAGGCCACCCCGTTGAATGGCCCACGCCCCCCCAATGCGCATGCGTGAATGAGCAAACAACCACTCGTCTCCCTACCCCGCCCCCCCCCTGCGCGCCCGCGAGTGAGCATGCGCATACATTTAAAGCCCCATACGGAGCAGTGGGGAGAAGTTCCCACTGCTCCGTATTAAAAAAAACTTTAAAAATTCCATTGCGGCGGGGCGGCCCCTACATTTCTGCCGCCCTAGGCCCGGGCCTTTGTGGCCTCTCCACAAATCCGGGCCTGGGCACCCTATCAATAATATAGGCACCCAAGGGTTGCCCCCTAAGGGTATCACCCTAGGCACATGCCCTTGGGTGCCTATATATAGATATAGCCCTGCCCCAATTTGCCCATCTATGCAGTTCTTTTGGGTTGAAGAAAAGAAGAGAACTCTCATTTGTATAAGGCCCAAAAACCCAATGGCAGTATGCATGACATGGTAACCCTTATGCCCAAAGCCAACATGGATCTGATCTAGCACCCCAGCCCAGATGTTCTAGGCATTTTGCCCTGGGAATCCCTCTGAGCCAGCCAACTTGTCATGCTTTTAAGCAACTTTTCCATTGGTCTTCATTATTTATTTTATATTTTTTTTATTTTATTTTGTCATTTTCTTCTGCCTCTTTCCAGCTTTCAAATGGGGGGTCACTGACCCCGGCAGCCAAGTACCTATTGCTCTGTGAGGCTCCAGTTTTATTGTTATTGTTACTTTTTGTAGCTTTCTTTTCTATTCAATCCCCCCCCCCCCATTCATATACCAGTTTCTCATCCAAACCACTCCCTGGTTGCTAAGGTAACTTGGACCCTAGCAACCAAATAGCTGCTGAAACTCCAAACTGGAGAGCTCCTGAACTGAATATTACTCTCTACACCAACATATCCCTGTGCGGAGGGGTAAACGCTCTCCATAGAGACATACAGAATAGTCGCCATTCAGCTGTTCTGGTGGAAACGACACTTCAGAGAGGAGAATTTAAAAAGAAAAAAAAATCCTGATTTTAACCCAATAAAACGGCCACAGCTGTTCTTTCACTTCATTTCCAGGAAAGATCCCCTTTATAGCCGTGCCTGGGGCAGGAAGGCGAGCGAGTAACACTCTGACTCTATTGGTTTCTATGGACTTTGCCTTCACTCCTTCACTGCCGGAGGGGTATTCGCCCGTTTTAGCTCAGTGCTTCCCTGCTGCAGCAATTAAAGGGTAACTACACCTTCTGGGAGAAGCTCATTTCATGCCTCAGCTGTCTGTATATTCGGTAATAGCTGATACTTTCTACCTTTGGCTCCCAGAAAACTAAAGACACACCGGGGGGGGGGGGGGGGGGGGGGAACCTCGCCCTGCCAGGGCAACCACTACTGGCACACAACTAGTTAACATTTATTCTGTCCCTGGTTGGTGCCACGGATTTCCTACATCAATTGGGCCCCCCAAACCTCCAATTATGGCCTTGTGTTGAACCCACTTTCGTGGCTTTTTTCTGCTAAAGACTGCAGAGTTCATTAAAAAGTAAATATAATTTCAAGCAACTTTGCAATATACACCAATTAAACAATATGCAGCCTTTTCATGATGTTTAATGTAATAATCTGGTTTGGAACAGTTCCCTAAGCCCTGCCCCCTGTCCCCTAAGCTCCACCCCCTGTCCCTAAACCCCGCTCCCTGTTCCCTAAGCCCCACCCCCTGTTCCCCTGCTGATCTGGCTGACTACTTTGTGACTCAAATAAATGTAACAGTAGTCACCTGCCCTCAGCCTGCCTCCTCCCAATCCCACAATTCCCTGCTGCACACGTGATGTCAATAAGGAAAGGAACATCCCAGTGCAATGCATTGTGGGTTATGTAGTTCCTGCATGCTGTCTGTAAGCTGTGGGGAAGTTGTTACAATTTGTAACATCAGTTTTTTAGTCCCTCCTCCCCTGCCAGGATTACAAATGATGCAGAAAGAGTAGAACTGTTTTGCAGCTGGATTTCCGCATATAAAATGGGATTTATTCCTACTGTTTGAAGGAACAGACACAGGGATAGGGATATTAGGGGTTTGTGTGTTGTACATAATAAACCCAACACGTGTTCCTGTGTGTATGAGGGGGAAATGTTCCTACCGCTCGAGGGGTTAGTCTGTCCGGCAGGGGAAGGGTTTCTGGTTATAACTGTCCCAAACTGTTGAGTTGCTCCCAGCCAATCCACGCGGCTCAGAGACTCTCCCAGGCATCCCGTGCCAGTTGCCAGCCTCTCCGTGTGTGAGGGCCCATTGTTCCCGGCAGGTTCGGCATTTATTGCAAAGTGACTCACAACACACAGGTGGACGTGCCGGTATAAATGTTCTGTGCACAATGGATTAGGGCCCTGAGCCGCTGCCAGAACTCACAGCCAAAAGGCATTCAGCTACTGAGCCTGTGTGCTGCACCCCCTGCCGACTCCCAGGGGTCTGGGGCTTTCTATTGGCTGCAAGGCAGGGCCACACTGAGAAACACCCCAATACCTTTTAGTATGATGTAGAGCAGGGATCCCCAACTTTTTATACCCATAAGCCACATTTAAATTGAAAAAGTGTTGGGGAGCAAGACAAGCATGGAAAAGGTTCCTGGGGGTGTGAATAAGAGCTATAATTGGCTACTTAATAGCCCCTACATCCAAGGGGTTGGGGAGCGACATCCAAGGGGTTGGGGAGCGACATCCAAGGGGTTGGGGAGCGACATCCAAGGGGTTGGGGAGTGACATCCAAGGGGTTGGGGAGCGACATCCAAGGGGTTGGGGAGCGACATCCAAGGGGTTGGGGAGCGACACCCAAGGGGTTGGGGAGCGACATCCAAGGGATTGGAGAGCGACGTCCAAGGGGTTGGGGAGAGACGTCCAAGGGGTTGGGGAGCGACACCCAAGTGATTGGAGAGCGACGTCCAAGGGGTTGGGGAGAGACCTCCAAGGGGTTGGGGAGCGACGTCCAAGGGGTTGGGGAGCGACGTCCAAGGGGTTGGGGAGCGACACCCAAGTGATTGGAGAGCGACGTCCAAGGGGTTGGGGAGAGACCTCCAAGGGGTTGGGGAGCGACGTCCAAGGGGTTGGAGAGCGACATCCAAGGGATTGGAGAGCGACGTCCAAGGGGTTGGGGAGAGACGTCCAAGGGGTTGGGGAGCGACACCCAAGTGATTGGAGAGCGACGTCCAAGCGGTTGGGGAGAGACCTCCAAGGGGTTGGGGAGCGACTTCCAAGGGGTTGGGGAGCGATGTCCAAGGGGTTGGGGAGCGACATCCAAGGGGTTGGGGAGCAACATCCAAGGGGTTGGGGAGCAACATCCAAGGGGTGTCTGTTGGTTACGTATTCATTCTGGGGGGATAGTAGTAGTAAGTATGGTGTTCCAAATTATGGAAAGACCCCTTATACAGAAAACCCCAGGTCCTGAGACCTTGGGACTCCTCCAGTTACATGGGAGTAGGAGAAACAATAGGTTAGCTGAAAGCAGTTCTAATGTGTAGCGCTGGCTGAAAGCTCAGACTCAGGCACACTTTACTGCTGCGCTGCAAGTTGGAGTGATATCCCCCCCCTCACCCCCAGCAACCGATCAGCAGAACAATGGGAAGGGAGCAAGATAGCAGCTCCCAGTAGGTATCAGAATAGCACTCAATAGTAAGAAATCCAAGTCCGGCTTGGGACTCCTCCAGTTACATGGGAGTAGGAGAAACAATAGGTTAGCTGAAAGCAGTTCTAATGTGAAGCGCTGGCTGAAAGCTCAGACTCAGGCACACTTTACTGCTGCGCTGCAAGTTGGAGTGATATCCCCCCCCCCCCAGCAACCGATCAGCAGAACAATGGGAAGGGAGCAAGATAGCAGCTCCCAGTAGGTATCAGAATAGCACTCAATAGTAAGAAATCCAAGTCTGGCTTGGGACTCCTCCAGTTACATGGGAGTAGGAGAAACAATAGGTTAGCTGAAAGCAGTTCTAATGTGTAGCGCTGGCTGAAAGCTCAGACTCAGGCACAAGGCACTGAGATGGCGCCTACACACCAATATTACAGCTACAAATACATTTGTTGGTACAAGAATAAAAGGTTAAATGGCAGAGGGAATTATTTGCTGTGTAACAGGGTCATTTAGAGATAAAAAGTGCCCCATAGATATCATGACAGTATATTTTTTTAAAACATTTGGTAAGCAAAACTCTAGGTACTGAGCAGACATTATATAGGGCACTATATTGAGTCGCAGGAATGCGCTGTATATGACACTGTATTTCTCGCACGACTGCGCATTGGGGGGAGCAAGTGGGGGGCAACACAAATTTACAATCCTCACACAGGAAAGCAAAATCGTTTTTCGGTTGTGACTACAAATCCCACGTTGAAGTAATGTAGGAATGTAATGTACCTGATGCGCCGGGGATATTGGGCCCCATAAGGCTCAGCGGCTCGGCTTGTGTCGGCTGATGGTTTAGGAACTCAGCGCTAAAATGGACGAGATTGTTCCACTTATTGATTTCTTACACTCACTTTAAAATCCATTTCCCATACCCCCCAACGGTGCTGATTTTCGCGTGACAGTCCCTCTTTTGACAGCTCAACCCACAGTCCCGGATTCTTACTGAAAAGTCTGTCATTTCCCTTTGATCTCCTGCACTTAGATACATTGTCTCTCACATTTAATTAAATAAGGGGGCTTTTGGCAGAGAAAGGTAAAAAGCCCCCCCCGGCACTGAGATACAAGTGTAACTAATAAGCTGAACAGGTCTCTTGGGGGAACTGAGACTCACAACTTAAAGGGCAACTTCACCTTTATAAGCAAAACTGTAATAACAAATAATACAGGACCCCAAAACCCCCAGAAATGTGAGTGGTATTTAGGGGGTGTGGTCACAAAAATGGGTGTGGCCTAAAATTGTGCCACGTTGCGCGCAGCATTTATTTTTGTCCCTCTTTCCGTTTCAAAATGTTGGGAGTTATGATTTACTAACATTCAGATTCTCGTTTCCACGAATTAAAGTCATTTATCAAACAAAATTGCCGTAACCGGACACCTGAATGCTTGGTGCAAGTTGCCCGTAACACCGGCAAGGTCCCTCTGACAGCAGGCCAATAGTGATGAGCGAATCTGTCACAATTTTTTGCCCATTTCACAAGGTTTTTTGCTGAAGCAAAATGGCCAAAAATGTGTGAACTTCGGGTACCACATGACTTTTTTGACACAAGACCACACCCCTTTTGATGCAACCACACCTTTTTTTTTACACAGCCACGCCTTATTTTACCCGCCCATGCCTTTTTCCGATGCAACGGCTAATTTTTTCGCTGCAACATTTTGTGGAAGTTTCGCCAAACTGGGTGACGAAAACATTCGCTCATCACTACAGACAAATTGTAATGCCACCGCACACACTAGAGCAGGGGTGGGCAAACTTTTTGGCTCAGGGCCGGGGCTTCGACAGACAGGTCGGGGGTTCAACAGACAGGCCGGGGGTTCGACGGACAGGCCGGGGGTTCGACAGACAGGCTGGGGGTTTGACGGACGGGCCGGGGGTTCGACAGTCAGGTCGGGGGTTTGACTAACGGGCCGGGGGTTCGACGGAACGGGTCGGGGGTTCGACAGACAGGCTGGGGGTTTGACGGACGGGCCGGGGGTTCGACAGACAGGTCGGGGGTTTGACTAATGGGCCGGGGGTTTGACAGACGGGCCGGGGGTTCAACAGACAGGCTGGGGGTTTGACGGACGGGCCGGGGGTTCAACAGACAGGTCGGGGATTTGACTAACGGGCCGGGGGTTCGACTGACTGGCCAGGGGTTCGACAGACAGGCTGGGGGTTTGACGGACGGGCCGGGGGTTCAACAGACAGGCTGGGGGTTTGACGGACGGGCCGGGGGTTCAACAGACAGGTCGGGGATTTGACTAACGGGCCGGGGGTTCGACTGACTGGCCAGGGGTTCGACAGACAGGCTGGGGGTTTTACGAACAGGCTGGGGGTTCGACAGACAGGTCAGGGGTTTGACTAACGGGCCGGGGGTTTGACGGATGGGCCGGGGGTCCGACAGACAGGCTGGGGGTTTGACGGACGGGCCGGGGGTTCGACAGACAGGTCGGGGATTTGACGGACGGGCCGGGGGTGTCTCCGCTTGTCAGTCCAAGTCTTGCGTGATGAGACTGTGGCCTGGATTAAAAAGCCGAATGGGTCGGAAGTGGCCCGCGGGCCGTAGTTTGCTCACCCCTGCGCTAGAAAAATGCAGTTGGGGATCTCACCCCATTTATTTTGACCACCTTAAATCAACGTTTTGGGGCAACTTTTCCGGTTTGTTGTGTGAAAACCATGATTTTTTTCATATTGTCGCACAAAAGCCAGCGTCGAATAAACCCAAAAACCTCTGCCCTTGAGTTCTACACGATCTCGACAGGTTCTAGATCGAGTATTTTTGCATTTGGATTTGTTGTGGTTTTGTTGTACAATAAATCGTGACAAAATCACATTTTTTGCTGTTACAAACCTGAACCGATAAAATCAAACTTCGGTAAATGCCTCCCTCAGTATAATGTAGAAAGTGATATTGTGAGACTGTTTGCAATTGGTCTTCATCTTTTATTATTTGTGTTTTTTTAGTTATTTAGCTGTTTGTTTAGCAGCTTTCTGGTTTGCAATTTCAGCAGCTATAGGGTTGCTAGGGTCCAAATTATCCTAGCAACCAGGCAGTGATACAAGTGAGAGTCAGGAGAATGGCCTGAACAGACAAATAATGATGAAAAACAATGACAATACAATACAAACTGTCTATTAAATCATTTAAACTGAATGATAAAATACAATTAATCGTTGTAAAGCTCTGTGCACCCCTGTAATGCTGTATAAATAAATACAATAATGTTTATATTTAATCCCTGTAAAAGGAACTTTTAGAAACTTTACTTTCCCTTTCACCCCGTCCCCAGATTGTCACCACTTTTTCCCTTTTCCCCAAGTTTCTCCATGTTCCAGGCGTAGGCGACATGGCTGACATATTCGCTTGCGTTGCTGCAGCAGCACAAATAAAAGTTGAGCTAATCCTCTTACTCCCAGAGAGAAGGGAGGGGGGTGAGATCCTTATCTATAGCAATGTGGGGGCCGGCCCTCTCCTTTCTTCCCGGCAAGTCCCTTCTCGCCTAATTGAACATCACTTCTCCCCAGTGCCGCTTCACAGCAATCGAGGGGCCTTGTCAGGGGAACATCCGAAACCAGAAAATCAGAAAACAGCTTCGCCCGGAGATGTCAAACCCACCGACGTCTCACCGCCGGGACCTGCTCTCATATATACAGGAGCCCGCGACTCGGCTCTTTAACCCCCTTGTATTTCATTGGTGTTTCCACCTTTATAAGGGTTGAAATATATTTATAAAAGGCACTAAGCCATAGGCTTCTAATGACTTCTAATATCCTTATCATTTACAGTAGGGGGTACATTATCCCTTATAATACATGAGTGATACTCAGAGTTCCCTGTATAACTCAGCCTGCAGCCTTGTGCCTTTATATGGGGGGCACAGAACCCCTCAGTGACTGCTAATATCCTTATCATTTACAGTAGGGGGTACATTATCCCTTATAATACATGAGTGATACTCAGAGTTCCCTGTATGACTCAGCCTGCAGCCTTGTGCCTTTATATGGGGGGCACAGAACCCCTCAGTGACTGCTAATATCCTTATCATTTACAGTAGGGGGTACAGTATCCCTTATAATACATGAGTGATACTCAGAGTTCCCTGTATAACTCAGCCTGCAGCCTTGTGCCTTTATATGGGGGGTACAGAACCCCTCAGTGACTGCTAATATCCTTATCATTTACAGTAGGGGGTACAGTATCCCTTATAATACATGAGTGATACTCAGAGTTCCCTGTATAACTCAGCCTGCAGCCTTGTGCCTTTATATGGGGGGTACAGAACCCCTCAGTGACTGCTAATATCCTTATCATTTACAGTAGGGGGTACATTATCCCTTATAATACATGAGTGATACTCAGAGTTCCCTGTATAACTCAGCCTGCAGCCTTGTGCCTTTATATGGGGGGCACAGAACCCCTCAGTGACTGCTAATATCCTTATCATTTACAGTAGGGGGTACATTATCCCTTATAATACATGAGTGATACTCAGAGTTCCCTGTATAACTCAGCCTGCAGCCTTGTGCCTTTATATGGGGGGCACAGAACCCCTCAGTGACTGCTAATATCCTTATCATTTACAGTAGGGGGTACATTATCCCTTATAATACATGAGTGATACTCAGAGTTCCTTGTATAACTCAACCTGCAGGAAGGAACTCCTCGGGGACTTATAATATCCCTATATGTTACAATAGGGGGCACTTTATTCACTATATATTATAGGGAACTCCTCGGGGGCTTATAATATCCCTATATGTTACAATAGGGGGTACTTTATTCACTATATATTATAAGGAACTCCTCGGGGACTTATAATATCCCTATATGTTACAATAGGGGGTACTTTATTCACTATATATTATAAGGAACTCCTCGGGGACTTATAATATCCCTATATGTTACAATAGGGGGTACTTTATTCACTATATATTATAAGGAACTCCTCGGGGGCTTATAATATCCCTATATGTTACAATAGGGGGCACTTTATTCACTATATATTATAAGGAACTCCTCGGGGGCTTATAATATCCCTATATGTTACAATAGGGGGTACTTTATTCACTATATATTATAAGGAACTCCTCGGGGACTTATAATATCCCTATATGTTACAATAGGGGGCACTTTATTCACTATATATTATAAGGAACTCCTCGGGGGCTTATAATATCCCTATATGTTACAATAGGGGGTACTTTATTCACTATATATTATAAGGAACCCCTCGGGGGCTTATAATATCCCTATATGTTACAATAGGGGGTACTTTATTCACTATATAGTATAAGGAACTCCTCGGGGGCTTATAATATCCCTATATGTTACAATAGGGGGCACTTTATTCACTATATATTATGAGGAACTCCTCGGGGGCTTATAATATCCCTATATGTTACAATAGGGGAGACTTTATTCACTATATAGTTCACATGCTGTTGTCATGGCTACTAAACTCTACATGCCGGATGGGTGCCAGAGTCAGTTACTTTGTTAGATGTTGTTCCTGCTGGAATCAGTTATTTGAGTGTCACATAAACCTTCCTTATCCTGATTTGCACATGCAAATGATGGTTCAGGATGGATTCCTATTAGATTGAATGTAAATGTTGACACTTATTGAAATGTTCTGTGCCCCCAATTCCAGACTCCTCCTATACAGGAGATTGCCTAGTACTCTGTAGCAGTCTAACATGACACTAGGGTTGCCTACCCAGGAACTCCGGACAGGGAGGCGGGGCTTGATCTCACGGGGGCAGGACATGACATCACAGGGTCGGGGCTATGATGCACCGATCAGTAATTGGCCAACTGCTATGTCAATCTTCGAAAATCCTGCCCAGTTTTCCCAATTTGGAAGTAGTTTTGACCTGGGCAGCCCTACCGAAAACCGGGCTAGGCCACTACCACCTACAGATATGGCGGCCAGCACAGCCCACAGCAGGTTCAATTAGCTTCCAGCCACTTGTATTGATCCTAGGCAGTAAAGCCATTGGTCCATCCATGCTCAGCACCTTTAGGGTAAAGTGATGCCACTGCCCCACATTGCTGGCCCTTTGCCTTTGTGACTTCAACTGGACTCAGTCTGGAACACTGACACATGGTGGGGTAAGGGATAGAACAAGAACTCAAAGCCTGTTCTACCCAGGGTCAGACTGGGCCGCCGGGACACCGGGAAAAATCATGGTGGGCCCTGGCTCTAGTGGCCCAGACCCGACCCTTGCGTCGCTCCCCCTGACCGACCGCTCCTGCCCTGACGTGTTAATTTTATGTGCTCGGGGCAGGACGTCAGGTGGGGGGTGAAGGGCCCACCGGGGTTCCCGCCCCAGGGGCCCTGCAGGTGCCTGAGCCCATAGCATCCCCCAAGAGGGGCCCTAACCCCCCTCGCAGGGCCCCCCACCCAACGTCCTCCCCCGAGCACGTAAAATTAACGCGTCAGGGCAGGAGCGGTCGGTCAGGGGGAGCGACGCAAGGGTCGGGTCTGGGCCACTAGAGCCGGGGCCCACCAGGATTTTTCCCGGTGTCCCGGCGGCCCAGTCCGACCCTGGGTAGAACAGGCTTTGAGTTCTGGTCCACTATTATGTGGGTCCTACGGGGGCACAACAGAGACCCTTACCGCACACCCTGGCTCTCCAAAATAATTGAACGCCCGGTGCACACTGCTGGAGGGATCGGCACCCTCCCAAATCCAATGTAGTAACAAAAAGCAAGTGGCACTCAGAGCTACAAACAAGAGAACAAGCCCTTTGAAAATTTATTGCGGAGGTGCAACGTTTCGGGGCAAAATGACCCCTTTATCAAGCTTGATAAAGGGGTCGTTTTGCCCCAAAACGTTGCACCTCCGCAATAAATTTTCAAAGGGCTTGTTCCCTTGTTTGTAGCTCTGAGTGCCACTTGCTTTTGGTCCTACGGGGGCCTCAGCCTTCACAAACGCACAAAGCAAAAACCATTTATGAACAAAAATAATTTCTTTTTGGCAAAATATTTATTTTCATAGCAGAACTGTCGCAGCCAAACGTAACGCTCTGTAAGGATATTTTCACCATTAAAAAAATACATTTGGGAATCAAAGTTACATTTCCACAAACAATGGTTCCTATAGAACGTAAAGTATATTTGTGGTATAACTGTCCCACAACTGTGTGAGGGGAGGGCAATGCTTGGCAGCTTAAGGCACAGAATGGGTTAATGTCTTATATATATTGGTAATGGGGGAGGGTAGAGGGGCCCTTGTTGCTGCCTATATAGATAGATATATATATTTGCATTCATTGTTCTTTAGACAATTGCAATATAAACGCATTCACAGCTTTTGATTTTCTATTTTGCTCGCTTTTATATTAACCTGTAATTCTTCAGCATTGCATTTAGGCTGCTATGTGTTTCTAGGTTTTCACCGTAGTAACTAGAAAAGGGTTTTAATGGTAAGTTAAGTCTTTGGAGGTTATTTAAACATCATTTATTCTCCTATTCTGCCCTCTTTCCTTCTGGCGCCCAAGCCGCTGTCTGGTTGTTAATTCAATTTAAATCATTCAAAAACCACAAAAAGATGAAGAGCAGCTGTATTACTTCCTACAACGCAGTAAAGTGACATTTTTCCGTGCACTTTTTTACCTGCCAGTGGGACCCTGTGTGACTGATGGAGAGGGGCTGGAATTTACCTACAAATAACGACAAAGTCTCATTAAAATGAATGGTTTGAGGTTTGCTCGTTGGGTGCGGCTAATTCTCTTCTTTATATCGGCGCAGTCTCGACTTGGTTTCTTCCTGCCGGTTCCGCCACGCTGCAATGATATCATCATCATCCGCCCCTTCGGCCTCCTCTCTGCGTTTCCTAAGCTGAGACTGCCGCCCCGCTGAATATCTGCTTTCCGTTAGACTGCTTCCGCCTTCATTCCCCCCCTCGTCGTGCCTCTCCAAGCTCTGGGTGTATTTTCTTTTTGTGCCAAGATCTGATGTGTCCGAGTTATCCGAGTCATCTTCCCGCTGATACGTTCGTGGTCGTCTCGAGTTTGCCAAGTCGTTATTGCTCCCGTCATATGATGTCTCTCCCAAATGTATGTCTGGACTGTCTTCTCTATAATTTTGATTTAATTTAGATGTTCTATAACTGTGCCTCACCTCTTCCTCCTCTTCCTCCGAGACGTTGGAATATCCCCGTGACTCCCTGGTACTTTCCACGTAAGATCTCGTGTTCTCATCGTCCGCTGTTAGCTTCCTGGAATATTCGTAGCCATTCATTTCAGACTCTCTGTCTCTTTGGTATTCTGACCTCGAGGAATACCTTTCAGACCGACTCTCATTCTGTACTACTGTCCGTCCTTCTGATTTGACGCCACTGAGCCATTTGCTGACGTTCTTTTCCAACTCTGAGGAAGCTGCAGTAGCTTTTCCACAATAACCGTCGTAGGGACTTGGGTTGGGCTTGCTGTAGTCTCGGCTTGAGGAAGGTTTATAACTGGGCAGCTTAGCACTTAGAAAACTTTCCGTCTCGTCATCTTCTTCTGTATCCTTTGCCTTTTTCTTCTTATATGCGGTACTGCGCTTGTTGTTACTGACAATTCTTTCCTTTTGATATTTGGACATTTTCCCACTTATCTCCTCCCTTATTTCATTTTCTTTTTGATTTAACTTTTTCAAATCAACATCGTCAAGGAACAGTCCGTAGAACGGTTTACTCGTTTGAGTAATCTTTCTCTTGGAAGTAGATATATCTGTACTAGCGCTCATGGAAGTGTTGTAGGACAGGACAGAGTCGGTGCTTCTCATGTCCCGGTGCTGGGAGTTAGACAGACAGGAACCTGCCGCAGCTCCAAATAAAGAGGCCTTGTTATCGTCCATTCTCCTGCCGACATCCCCCGAGGCCACGCTTAAAGCAGAAGATGCCCGAGACATCATCATGATTTCATTTTGTTTTTGGGCGATGGTTTCAGTCACGACATTCGCTATCCAGTTCTGAATACTGGCCATGGAAATGGCATCTGCTGCTCCCGGCGGCATATTGGGAGGCACCATCGAGGGTTGACTGGCTAAACTTTTGGCTTGGGACAATCCAGACTTGTTGCTTTGCATGCTCAACACCGAGGCTGCGTCATTAACGCCACTTGTAGATGGCGCGGTGGGGAAGAATGCGGTTAAGGGGATGCTCCCACTGATTGAGCTGGCAGTGTCCCAGCCACATATTGACTGGCTTTCTTCCAGATTTTGCTTGGAACGTTCAATGATCTCAGCCCTCCTTTGCCTCCTTTTAACCGTTGCTGTGTCTTCACCTTTTGCAATTTCCACAATTTCATCCTTGTTCTCGCTGCCCAGCTTCTGTTGATGCTTCATCTTCCATTCCTGGTAGGCAGTTACACTAACGTCTGACTGACTCGTCTCGTCGTCCTGTTTTTGCCCGGAACCTTCCTGCTTACTCTGAGCGTCGGCTGCCTCGGAATCTTTTTTGTGGTACCCAAACTGGATTCTTTTGATTTTCCACCTTTGCAATGGAGTCAACTTATCTTTGTTCTTTTTGCAAAAATTAAATAAAGAGCTGGTGTCTGAGAAAACACTTTCCTCGTCCACCTCTCTCTGTTTTTGCTTAGTGCCTTTATCAGCCATGGCTTTGGCCTCCTTTTCAATTTCCTGTAACCTCTCGTTCCACATGTCCCACGTGCTGTCAGTTGATACGGAGTCGCTACGTCCTCTGCTCGTCCTGTTTATTCCACTGGCTTCGAGCTGTCTCTTTAGGGCCTGTATCTGCTGGGAAGTCACACTTGAAACGTCACTAAATTCGCTTGGGGCGTACCCTCCCATCAAAGAACTTCCATCATCATCATCATCATCAAGTTTGAGCGACTGGTATTTCTCGTTTTGATTCTGCCACTCGTGTATCATCTGCTTCACATAATCCCCACAATCACCTTCCTCTGGAGGTTTCAGGTCCGGATTCTCTGGCTTTTTTGGTATATCCTTTGGTGGAAGACCTTGCTTTCTTCTCCATTCCTCGTATATCCTTTCCTCTTCATCTTCGTCAATAAGTGTTGGCTGCTTGGAGACCACACTTGCCTTTCCCATCATGCTCATTACACTACCCATAACACTGGTGGTATCTTCTTCCTCAACAGTTATAGAATGAACTTTGGCTCCCATGATGCTCCCAACATCCTCTTCTTCTACTCTTATGGAGGAAGCTTTAGCCTCAATGACAGAGCCTTGGCTATTGGCGTCGTCGTCTTGGTCTGAATACTCCCGCTCCTCCAGTAACTTCTCATTAAGTTCCCGCAGCTGCATTATAAACCCGTCATTGGGGTAAATAGCTCTTTTTTTGCGCATCGTCATCAGGGCTTCCTGGATGGTCATGTGGTGGAAGATCATTAAATAAGCGGCGACCAGGACTGCGGATCTGCTGATTCCCATTTCACTGTTCACTAGAACTTTACCTATGAGAAAAGAAGATTCATGATGAGCATTTTCATATTATTTATCACTGAGTTCATAGAAATACAAATCTGTAGGCAGAGGGACACAATGAGCTGCCCAAGAAAGAGTCCGTAAAATATGAATACTCCCAATTATTGCAGTTATGGGCAAAGCTATCAAGCTAACTAATAGACCAAAAGAGTCAACGGTGTGTGAAGTATGCTGTGCCCAAGTGGTTGCCATGGCTGTGCCCAAGTGGTTGCCATGGCTGTGCCCAAGTGGTTGCCATGGCTGTGCCCAACTAATACTCAAGTATACTCTTTTGTGTTACCCAACAACTGTATATTAAGTGCCAGGGCCTAGCAACCAGGAGAATGGTGCTGAGTCCTGTTTGGTTCCCAGTATCTTCCTATTGAGGTGTGCTTAGGCGGGTAAAAAGATGACCTTTTTTAATGAGAAAGGTATTTCCAGAGGTTTGGGGGTGTTTGGGCTCCAATGGCTGCAGTAAAGGATCATGGGCCTTGGGGCAACATTTGCACCAGAACCCAAAACTACCCCGTGCCTTCAGCTTGCAGCTATGAGCCCTCCAGCACTGTGGGGTTCGCTGGGTTTTAGGGGATTCTGGTTGCAGAAATGCAGATCTCCTGGGGGCCCTAGTGGTGAGAGGGTCCTACTGCTGTCACCCCACCTACCCCCCTGGTATTTATGTGCCTGATGATTAGGGTGATACTGGATTTAGGGCAGGGTACAAAGAGGGTTATATGGATATATATGGATATTTTGTACAGGTATGGGACCTGTTATCCAGAATGCTTGGGACCTGGGGTTTTCCAGATAACAGATCTTTCTGTAATTTGGATCTCCATAACTTAAATCTGCTAAAAAAAATCATTTAAATATTGAATAAACCCAATAGGGCTGTTCTGCCCACAATAAGGGGTAATTATATCTTAGTTGGGATCAAGTACAGGTACTGTTTTATTATTACAGAGAAAAGGGAATCATTTAACCATGAAATAAACCCAATAGGGCTGTTCTGCCCCAATAAGGGGTAATTATATCTTAGTTGGGATCAAGTACAGGTACTGTTTTATTATTACAGAGAAAAGGGAATCATTTAACCATTAAATAAACCCAATAGGGCTGTTCTGCCCCCAATAAGGGGTAATTATATCTTAGTTGGGATCAAGTACAGGTACTGTTTTATTATTACAGAGAAAAGGGAATCATTTAACCATTAAATAAACCCAATAGGGCTGTTCTGCCCCAATAAGGGGTAATTATATCTTAGTTGGGATCAAGTACAGGTACTGTTTTATTATTACAGAGAAAAGGGAATCATTTAACCATGAAATAAACCCAATAGGGCTGTTCTGCCCCCAATAAGGGGTAATTATATCTTAGTTGGGATCAAGTACAGGTACTGTTTTATTATTACAGAGAAAAGGGAATCATTTAACCATTAAATAAACCCAATAGGACTGTTCTGCCCCAATAAGGGGTAATTATATCTTAGTTGGGATCAAGTACAGGTACTGTTTTATTATTACAGAGAAAAGGGAATCATTTAACCATTAAATAAACCCAATAGGGCTGTTCTGCCCCAATAAGGGGTAATTATATCTTAGTTGGGATCAAGTACAGGTCTGTTTGATTATTACAAAGAAAAGGGAATCATTTTTTAAAATTAGAATTATTTGCTAATAATGGAGTCTATGGGAGATGGCCTTTACATAATTCGGAACTCCCTGGATAATGGGTTTCTGGATAAGGGATCCCATACCTGTATAGCAATTTTTCAATATTTTTCATTTAATAATTGTTACTTTTGGGGCTAAATGGTAGCAGAGTGGCCAAATATATATATATATATAGCTCCATAAGGAAACAGGGACCCCCATTGCATTTTCTTTTTGGCAAAATAAGGAACATTCTGGAGTCCTGGGTGGGAAAAAGAACCGTCTCCAAACAAGTTCATTGAGGGGAAAACATTTGTATTGAGCACAGTGGTGTTTCTTGGGCTGATGAATCTGCCGCGGTGCTTTTCCCCTCGCTTTTCTCCGGCTTTACAGCTGTAAAACTTTGATAAATGTCCCCCATGGAGACCTGAGCCATTCAGCAAAGAGGTCTCGGCGTGGGGCGATATTTCTAATCATCCCTTTCCTGAGAGCAGAGTTTCCAGCTCTGGATAAAGAGGCCCCTCAAATCGTCTGTGTGTTCTCGATACGACTAATTAACGTTGGGGGGGGGGCAAGTTGCTTATTTCTTGTATCTTTCTCGCCTTCCTGTTTCCTGTCATTTCTTTAGAAGATGCAGAAGAATATGAGTATGAATTGAATAAAGGAGAGCAAAGAGGGGAATAACAAAGGCAGCCTATCCGGCCGCTATTGCAGAGAGCTTGTGCGTATGAATTCAGGCTTAATGCTAAAGGGCAGCGGTTATTGCTATAAACATATTCCCACAGTCGCTTTTGTACAGACCTATGGATTCAGGCATCAGAGGATTTAAAAATAATGTGTCATTTTACTGGATCTCTGTATAATGTCTCCATAGATAATCTGCCTTCCAGACCCTTCCAGGCAGAGGTGCCCCGGGACTGTGCAGGTTGGTCCCTGGTTCCATCTCACATACATGGTTTTGGTCTTAAGGAGGCCACACATGGGCCGATTTCAGCTGCCGATATCAGTCCTTCAGATTCGGCAGCTTATCTGCCCGTGTATCACCCCCGATGGGCCTACCTGACCAACGTGTACCTGAAAGTGGCCAGATCCCATTATGGCCAAATGATTGAATTAGCTGGTTATCGCCTACCCGTAGGTGGGCATATCGGGAGAAGATCGCTTGCTTGGCCACCCCTTACAGCAGGGATCCCCAACCTTTTTTACCTGAGAGCCACAGTCAAATGTAAAAAGACTTGGAGAGCAACACAAGCACCATAAAAGTTCATGGAGGAGCCAAATAAGGGCTGTGATTGGCTATTAGGCAGCCTCTATGCACCCTATCAGCTTACAGGGGGCTTTATTTGGGAGTAAATCTTGTTTTTATTCAACCAAAACTTGCCCCCAAGTCAGGAATTCAAAAATAACTCCCTGGTTTGGGGTCACTGGGAGCAACATCCAAGGGGTTGGGGAGTAACATGTTGCCCCTGAGCCACTGGTTGGGGATCACTGACACTGTATGGCCAGCTTTAGGCCTGTGTTCCTAGGTTTATTAGGAATCCAGTAACATCCATAAAATCCAGACCCGGCCAACTGGGGAACAATCTGTGTTTGTTGGTTTTGTTGTGGTGGCACCAAATGTGGTATCTGCAACATCGGGGTGGGGGCTGTGGCACTTGTGCCTGGGGTCATTGAAAACTACTAGTAATTAACCTTTATTTAACTTTTTTGTGTACATTTGGACTTCTTTTCCTGCCTTAGGCTAATGTTCCAGGGAGCGAGTTAGTCGCCCGCAATAGATCTCAGCTAACAGCCCCTAATGCCTTTCAGCAAGGCCATGTGTGAGGGTGCAGAAGCCAATACTGTGGCACATACAGGGGTAGGTACAGGGCCATATTACTCCCCACTCACACACATACAGGGCTACGGGGCATCCAGAACATCCCCCCTGTGTCGCTGCTGCCGCCCCCCATAGTTACAGTGCTGCCATTTGTGCCCTGATCCACTGACAGTAACACAGGCCTCATATCTCTCTGTACTGCTCCCGATGTGAATGCAATATGATCAATATGATTGATAGATAGATAGATAGATAGATAGATAGATAGATAGATAAACAGCTAGATAGATAGATAGACAGACAGACAGCTATATGATAGATAGATAGATAGATAGATAGATAGATAGATAGACTGATAGCCAGATGATAGATAGATAGATAGATAGATAGATAGACAGACAGACAGATGATTACGAGAGAGAGAGACACAGACAGACAGACAGATATAGATAGATAGATAGATAGATAGATAGATAGATAGATAGATAGACAGCTAGATGATAGATAGATGATAGATAGATAGATAGATAGATAGACAGACAGACAGACAGATGATTACGAGAGAGAGAGACACAGACAGACAGACAGATATAGATAGACAGACAGATAGACAGACAGACAGCTAGATGATAGATAGATAGATAGATAGACAGATTATAGATAGATAGATAGACAGACAGCTAGATGATAGATAGATAGATAGACAGATTATAGATAGATAGACAGACAGACAGATGATTACGAGAGAGAGAGACACAGACAGACAGACAGATATAGACAGATAGATGATTACGAGAGAGAGATAGATAGACAGACAGATAGATAGATAGATAGACAGACAGATAGACAGATATAGATATACACCTATATAATTGCCAGTAAGTGGCTCGTTAGTAGAAGGGCACCATACAATTACAGGGCCGCTCTGCACTACAGACTTATTTCCGTGTTATTATAAGCAGCGAAGCTGAAACATTAATTCCAAGTATTTGTGAAACCCAACGCCAGCCTTTCCCCTATCATATCATTACCCTCCGCGGTATTTATATCTGTTGTTATTGTTAAGCCCAAAATACCGCGCAAACACTGATGATTCATCAGAAACGCACAGGTCTGTGAGACGGTTTATTCCAGGCCGATATCCTGCCCGAGGGGCCCCGCTCCCAGCCAAGGGACTCGTGGCCATTTTGTGTTTTCCTTCTGGAACAGAAAGCTCAGTGTGTGAGCCCCTCATTCCCAAACTACTGTTACCGGGGTTATGGCTCGTGGCCATTCTGTGTTTTCCTTTTGGAACAGAAAGCTCCGTGTGTGAGCCCCTCATTCCCAAACTACTGTTACCGGGGTTATGGCTTGTGGCCATTTTGTGTTTTCCTTCTGGAACAGAAAGCTCAGTGTGTGAGCCCCTCATTCCCAAACTACCGTTACCGGGGTTATGGCTCGTGGCCATTCTGTGTTTTCCTTTTGGAACAGAAAGCTCAGTGTGTGAGCCCCTCATTCCCAAACTACCGTTACCGGGGTTATGGCTCGTGGCCATTATGTGTTTTCCTTTTGGAACAGAAAGCTCCGTGTGTGAGCCCCTCATTCCCAAACTACTGTTACCGGGGTTATGGCTCGTGGCCATTTTGTGTTTTCCTTCTGGAACAGAAAGCTCAGTGTGTGAGCCCCTCATTCCCAAACTACTGTTACCGGGGTTATGGCTCGTGGCCATTTTGTGTTTTCCTTTTGGAACAGAAAGCTCCGTGTGTGAGCCCCTCATTCCCAAACTACTGTTACCGGGGTTATGGCTCGTGGCCATTTTGTGTTTTCCTTTTGGAACAGAAAGCTCCGTGTGTGAGCCCCTCATTCCCAAACTACTGTTACCGGGGTTATGGCTCGTGGCCATTTTGTGTTTTCCTTTTGGAATAGAAAGCTCCGTGTGTGAGCCCCTCATTCCCAAACTACTGTTACCGGGGTTATGGCTTGTGGCCATTTTGTGTTTTCCTTTTGGAACAGAAAGCTCCGTGTGTGAGCCCCTCATTCCCAAACTACTGTTACCGGGGTTATGGCTTGTGGCCATTTTGTGTTTTCCTTTTGGAACAGAAAGCTCCGTGTGTGAGCCCCTCATTCCCAAACTACCGTTACCGGGGTTATGGCTCATGGCCATTTTGTGTTTTCCTTTTGGAACAGAAAGCTCCGTGTGTGAGCCCCTCATTCCCAAACTACCGTTACCGGGGTTATGGCTCATGGCCATTTTGTGTTTTCCTTTTGGAACAGAAAGCTCCGTGTGTGAGCCCCTCATTCCCAAACTACTGTTACCGGGGTTATGGCTTGTGGCCATTTTGTGTTTTCCTTTTGGAACAGAAAGCTCCGTGTGTGAGCCCCTCATTCCCAAACTACTGTTACCGGGGTTATGGCTCGTGGCCATTTGTTATATCTGGAATAAAATTCCACATCAGTGGTGCCACGTTAGGAACAAATAGGCCTTTGCAGATAACCCTGCCCGTGCCAGAGGGATTTCTCCTCGGCCGGAGATGCTCTGATTTATAAACTGTATTTTGGTAAAGGCTGTTCCCACTAAACCGTTTGATGGGCTGCGCAGTTTCTCTGACCTTTATCTTTTTTTTTTATTATTATTTTTTGCAGTCTCTAGATATCGGCTTTGTCCGAAAGGTTTTTTTTAATCTAACAAAGCAAAAACATTCAATATATTTGGTGTATTTCCCCTTTTTTTATTGAGCCATAGGAGCTGATATGATTCTATGCAACCATATGAGTCTGCTGATTAGTCTGTTTACATAACAAAGTGCATTATATTTCCTGAAGGTTTATAAAAGAATATTATTGCCCACCCAGAGTGACACAATAATAAACATATTAACAGATAAAGGGCAACTATACCTATAGGTTTTATATTCTACCTTTTCATTTGTCCAGTGGAGATAGTGTACAATGACACCATAAAATTATCTGGACATAATTATTTTTCTATACTAAAGGTGGCCAAGCGAGCGGATCTTCTTCCAATATCCCCACCTACGGGTGGGCAATATTGGCCTAATTCGGTTTTTAATTTCTGGCCCTAGGGCAAATTAGAACGGCTGGTATAGGCACTGTCGGTTTGGGGCCGCATCAACAAGCTGATGCGCTCCCCGATCCGAAGGAAAAATCAAACCTGCCCAATCAAGATCTGAGCAATTTCAGGCCAGACGTCGGTTGGGCAGGTCCAAGAAGGAAAACACAAAATGGCCACGAGCCATAACCCCGGTAACAGTAGTTTGGGAATGAGGGGCTCACACACGGAGCTTTCTGTTCCAAAAGGAAAACACAAAATGGCCACGAGCCATAACCCCGGTAACAGTAGTTTGGGAATGAGGGGCTCACACACAGAGCTTTCTGTTCCAGAAGGAAAACACAAAATGGCCAAGTGCCATAACCCCGGTAACAGTAGTTTGGGAATGAGGGGCTCACACACGGAGCTTTCTGTTCCAGAAGGAAAACACAAAATGGCCACGAGCCATAACCCCGGTAACAGTAGTTTGGGAATGAGGGGCTCACACACGGAGCTTTCTGTTCCAAAAGGAAAACACAAAATGGCCACGAGCCATAACCCCGGTAACAGTAGTTTGGGAATGAGGGGCTCACACACGGAGATTTCTGTTCCAAAAGGAAAACACAAAATGGCCACGAGCCATAACCCCGGTAACAGTGCCCATACATGGGCAGATAAGCTGCCGAGTCGGTCTAAAGGAGTGATATTTAGAATTGGCCCATGTATGGCCACCTTAAGACCAACATAGGACTTTCCAGCCCCATGGTCAAAAGTGTTGGTGAGCAACACAAGCATTGAAAAAGTTCTTTGGGGGTGCCAAATACAGCTGTGATTGGCTATTGGTAGCCCCATGAGGACTGCTGGCCTGCAGGAGGCTCTGCTTGGGGTAAAACTGTGTCTCTGGGCTTCCAGAACTTGTCCCCAAGCCAGAAATATAAAAGTGGGCACCTTATCACCCTAGTTCATGTCCCTGTAGGGTGACATCTCTGCAGGGAACCCAGAGCAGTGACTGTGAAGGGACCCGTTATGAAGACCAGTTAAACATCCTCTACTTGACTTATCTTTAGACAACAAAGAATATCCTGTTTATGGATGAGATGAGTACTTACCTCTGTATGTGAGAAGAGCTTCATCCAAGAACTCGGCGCCAGGTCGCAAGAACTTTGAGATGTCGGAGTCTGGGAAATCATCGACTTCCACTCCCATGTACTGAATGTTCATCCCAGAGTAGAAGTCAGGCCCAGTGAACACGGTGGTGTTATGGCCCGCATTTAATATGTGGGTAATGCCCATTCTCTTCAGACGCCCTTTGTTGACGGCCACACTCCTACACACAGAAGAAATATCCCTTTAGTTATCGAATAACTCAAAAAAAGGACAACTCAGCAACCATTTTGGAACAACCAAGGGGTTGTAGGGTCGACCACTAGCGACATCAGGTGGAAATGCCTTTCCATTATTATTACTGGATGTTATTGGTGTTTCTATAGCAACAACATATTCCAGCAAGAGTCATAGAACTTCATATCAACAACCATTTTGTGAATATCAGGGCCGGAACTAGGCGTAGGCAGAAGAGGCACCTACGTAGGGCACAACAGTAAGGGGGTTCTAGCAGGTTCCTCTGTTGCCTGCCCCTAGTCCTGCATCTCTTACCCCCCACCATGCATTTCATGGCGCCCCCGCCCCTCTACAACATCCCCGCGTATGTGCAAGGTTGCCGGCCGGGTCATTTAGGACACCCACCCATCTCTGGTGAATATTGTTGGATAAAACCATCACTCTTTATCTATTCAATAGCAGTCATTAGCCTACTGGGCCAACACCTTGACCAATACCTGTATAATATTCTATACCCTTTACCAAAGCGGCTTCTTCTAACAGATCTTCTAGCAGCTCCTTAAACTAACATCCCCCAGTATTTTCTTAATCACGACTCACTTTTCGGCAATGAAGACATTGGGCCAGACCTCATCCACAGAGTTCAAAGGGGATTCCAGGCGGTCCTTTATCAGCTCCCTCTGCAAGTCCAAGACACAGGGAGTGTTGAAGAGGCTTCTATCATCTATCTTCTCCTTCACTCGGTTGTAAAGATCCTCCACCATCAGCTGCTCTGCCGACTCCAACATCCCGGGGCTTGTGGTGTCAACCTTCACCTCTTTGTGCTTCAGCTCTAGAAAACATGGAATGGTCAGTGAGATGCAACTGTCTACCTGTTAGTGGTGCCATTGACCCGCTTACCATTGCACCACCTAGTAGCCCAGAATTCTGAGTGATGGAAGATTTTCTGCAAGATCATTTATTGGCTGTATCCTCAAATGGATGAAGACATCTCAATGTATTGTGGGGTTTGCCCATGTAGAAGGCTTCACCCCTAGAGCACAGTATATTAAACGGCTGTATTGTATTGAATAGAGCAGTATTTCTGTTTTTTCTAGCCGTGATGGTGGTGTTCTTTGACTTCTGATCTAGTGGGTTTATATATTAAAGGGGAACCAAAATTTGTTAAAGAGCCCCGCACAACACAGAAACCCCTAATATCCCTATCCCTGTAATCTGCTCCTTCAAACAGTAGGAATAAATACCATTTTATATGCTGAAATCCAGTAATGCCAGTAATCCTGGCAGGGGAGAAGGGACTAAAACACTGATGTTACATATTGTAACAACTTCCCCACAGCTTACAGACAGCATGCAGGAACTACATAACCCACAATGCATTGCACTGGGATGTTCCTTTCCTTATTGACATCACGTGTGCAGCAGGGGATTGTGGGAGGCAGGCTGAAGACAGGTTGAGGACAGGCGACTACTACATTTTATTTGAGTCACAAAGTAGTCAGCCAGATCAGCAGGGGAACAGGGGGTGGGGCTTAGGGAACAGGGGGCGGGGCTTAGGGAACTGTTCCAAACCAGATTATTACATTAAACATCATGAAAAAGCTGAATATTTTTATTGGAGTTCCCCTTTAATGTGACTTCTCAAGGACTTCTAATGTACTTGTACATACAATACTTTTTCCCAGAAGGCAGTGCAGCAGAGTGGGGGTTTAGTTCTCCTTTATTAAGGCCATGTCTGAAGTTTCCTATATTTGTAACCTTATAATGAACTATGGGAGTGGGACTTGGTCAAGTGCAGGACAACAAAGGGGAACCTGAACCAAATAAGTCTAAAAACCACTCCCCTGTAATTACACACTGTGTGCAGTCACGACATGGGGGGGCATCTGTAGCACAAAAACGTCTTCTAATCCATTGGAGAAAGGTGAGAAAGATGGAATTTAGTCTCCTAACCCTCCGTCCTTTTCATTAGAGATTTCCCTGGGCCCGGAGTTGGTAAATATCAGTATCTTTACATGAACCCCAGTCTGTTATGGAACATGGGAAGGGAATAAAGTAGAACTGGCGCTTATGGGTTTATCACAGGGATGTGAGTCCGACAAAAGAATCACAATTTTATTGTTGTCTGTGTATAATATATATATATATTATATATAATATTTGACATAAACAAAACAATAGGATATGTGCCACTGTGACAGAATGCTCTGTTATACAGATAGCTAGAATCTCAGCCATAAAGCAGGGCAGGACTGCTGCTTACAATGGGGGGGGATCAGATAGGAATTTTTTATTTAGTGAAAACTTAACAATTTATAATAAATACATTCAAATCAAAACAAACCTAAATATTCCGATCATTTCAGACCAGCATCACCACCAGTGAGTTAGGCTTGCCATGCCTCAGCTCTTAAATGAAATTTCCCATCACCACACACCAAACCCTCCCAGAGTCCTTCCTCTGTCCATAATTCCCTCCCAAGAATCAGATACCGGCAAAGTCCTCCCTTTGTCCATGAAAAGATCATTCCCTCCCCACCCTCCACCATCACACACCCGGCCACAAAGTCTAAAGTTCGGCTAGCTGATAAGCTCCTACTGGTGGTGGTACAGTGTTGGTCACTTCCCCATTGAACATGGTTCCCATGACTGATCTTAAGAGGCAAAAGGAAGACAGGATCAGCTGTTACACTCACTATCGTCAGGCAATACAGTAACCAGGCTACAGGGTTATGCACCTCCATTTGGATGCGTTTGAGCAGCTCTGCTTTAGCTCCCTTTCCCTCAGGAAACCCAAGTCGACCACCACAGACTTCACTATAAGGTCAATAATAACATCCTCCTGGCTAAAAGATCTCCTACAGCGGGATTGCCATAGGTGGTACCTCATCACTGATATAATCATGTACACCGTTCCTCTATCCAGGGGGTGTTGGACGGACAAAACGCCATAAGCCGCATCTGCATAGGAAAGTCTCTTGATATATGGCACTTTGAGGGCCTCTGCCAGCTGACACTGTACAATTTTTGCTACGGGACAATCCACCAAAAAATGTTCCTGGGTCTCATCACCAGGACAGCCCCACGGGCAATTCCTGTCCGCAATATTCAAGTAGCGCAGATTGCCCCGCACAAAAAGCTTTCCCTGAAGGGCGAGCCAGTTTAGATCAAAGTACCTAGAAGGCACCCTCCTGTCATTGAGCCACCGGAGGCTCTGGGAAAGAATGTCCCCCACGCAGTCCTTCAAGGCCAAAGGGACAATGAAATAGGTCGCTAGGATCCTCTGATAGATCTGTTTCCTCGGGACAGAACCCAGTTCCCCAATTCCAAGATCCCACTTCCTCAGGAGCTTCAACCCCAACTGTAAATGCGTTGGGAGACGACAACCACGCACCCGGACTTTCTTCACGCTACCGCCAAGCACCCAATCTCCCACCAGAGGCAATACCCAACGCCTGACGCAACATTCCCACAGGGAATCAGTTCTTTGGCCCAGGCACCCAAAGTTAGACTTTAGGAAGATGGAGCCAAAGAAAGCCACTGGACATAACATGCCCAACCCTCCCTCTTTCCTCTGCAGGTAAGTGACACCCCTTTTTACTGGATTCAGCCTGCTCCCCCAGATTAACTGGAAGAACAGACTGTGGATCCGAGCATAGAGAGCTTCAGGCAGCGGATACACATAGGAAACAAACAAAAAGATAGGGACCAGGTAAGTCTTCACAAGCTTCACCCTTTCACTGTAGGACAGCCTCCACTGCTTCCATCGCTGTACTTTAGCATTCCCGGCATCCAACTTCTCTTCCCAGTTTTGCCTACAGTCATCTCCCTTCCCAAACTTGATCCCCAGGATTCTAATCTGAGTTGGGGCAACTGAGAATTCCCGGAGCGGAAAAGCCGGCTCCTCGTCTAATGACCAAAAAGCTTGAGACTTATCCATGTTGACCAGAGACCCGGAGGCCTCTGAGTAACTTCTGATGGTCTCGGACAGCACTCCCACATCCTCCGGACAAGAGACTGCCACCGTGACATCATCCGCGTAGGCTACTGACCTGAGGGGCTGGCTACAGGGAACAGAGAGACCCTTTATTCCACCCGCCTGCAAACGCCTTAAAAAAGGATCGATCGCAAAAACATACAGCAAAGGGCTTAAAGGGCACCCCTGTCTCACCCCGGCCCCGACCTCAAAGTTCTCACCTCGCCACCCATTGATAAGTGGAAAGCTTACGGCCCCTTTGTACAAAGCTGATAGCCACCTAATGAATGTTCCCGGGATGCCGTACTTTGCCAAAACGGCCCACAGATACTCATGATCCACTCGATCAAAGGCCTTAGCCTGGTCCAGAGACAGGAAGTAGCACCCAATGTTTTGGACTTTGCATAGTTCCAAGGCTTCCCTTATAGTAAGGATCGCCTCGAATATGCTCCGCCCTTTCACCGTGCAGGACTGGACAGGAGATAATAAAGTGCCTGAAAACAAAATCAGTCTAGTAAAAAGTATCCGTGCGAGAAGCTTCCTATCAGTGTTGAGAAGGGCAATCGGCCTCCAGTTCTCAACCCGCTGCGGATCCTTACCTTTTGACAGCAAGATCAAGGAGGATTCTCTCATAGAGGGGGGCAAGATACCCCCTTCCAGGCAGTCTCTAAAGACCTCTATGAGAACCGGAGCCAGCTGGTCTCTAAATTTCTTATAAAATTCGGCTGTAAGGCCGTCGGGTCCTGGAGCCTTCTTTTTAGCAAGGCTGTCGATGGCAGCTTTGACCTCGTCCTCCGTGATCTCAGCTGTCAAAGGCTCAAAGTCCAAATTGGTCACATCAGGCCCTGGGGTTGCCTCCAGGAAGGATGAAGTCCTCCCCTTATCCAAAGCCTTGGCCCGGAACAGAGAACCGTAAAAGTCTTTCACAACCCCAAGGATGCCCTCCCTGGATGTCTGTAACTCACCCTCGGGGTCGATCAGACCGGTGATAAGCTTCCGCCCAACATTCTCTCGGCAGTTTAAAAAGGGGTCCGGAGAGTGAAAACTCCCATAATCCCTTTCCTGCACAAGAGATTTGTAGCGGCTATACTGACATTCTCTGATCTGGGCTTTCAGCCGGGTAATTTTTGACCCCTCCACCCCATCCGAAATAGAGGACTCCAACTTCGTTAAAAGAGTCAGGTACTTCTTATACTTGTTACCCTCCCTGCGTACAGATAGCTTACGGAAGAAAGCCCGGAATGAGCATTTGGCATCTTCCCACCATGATGACACAGAGTTGTAAAAGTCTATTCTCCCAAGCTGGTGCTGAAGGAGAGCCCCAAAAGACTTCCCTACTGACTCGCCCTCCAAGGAATCTGCACTAAGGCGCCAGAGACCCCTACCACTCGCTGGAATAGAGGAGACCCCCACTGTAAAGGAAAGAGTCAGATGGTCAGAGTACTCGGTCGCCACCTCCCTAACATTAGTGAACTCCTCACCTGCCCTGACAAAAGCCATGTCCAGACGGCTGCTCCTATTTGCACACCTGTAAGTATGCGCCGCTCTCCGGCCGCCCCAGGTAGCGACATCGACCAGTCCTGCCTGCTGAATAAGCATATTTAAAAAATAGCTCTCAGATTTACCTATCCTTCCGGAACGATCCTCTGGCCTGAGGACCTGGTTAAAGTCACCAGCAAAGACGACCGGGAGCGACGTGTGCAGAAAGGGCCTGATCTCACTCAGCAAAGCCCTCCTGCCTGCCATAGACTGTGGCCCATAGACGTTTATAAGGCGAAATCGCCTGCCATTTAATGTAACATCTAGTAGTAAACAACGCCCCACCTGGATCTCAAGGAGACGATGCACTTTAATATCGAGGCCACCTCGAAACAGTATCCCTACTCCGCCACATGGCTCCTCCGCAATGGACCAGAAGGAAGGCCCATGTCGCCAGTCAGCCTTTGCCTTTCTCAGATCCGCCCTAGTAGCGAGTCGGGTCTCCTGAAGGAAAAACACCTCCGCATCTGAGCGGGAGAGATTCTCATAAGCCAAGAACCTCGCCCGCTCAGATTTAATGCTACAGACATTGGATGACAGGATTCTAATTTGAGTTTGCGCCATCATGAACCCTAATTGACAAATTTGCCTTCTTTGCCTGCTGACCTGTAGCCTCTCCAAATCGTTTCGCCTGAGGACCTGATTGGACCTGCACATCATCCTCAAGGCCAACTGTACCACCACCCGGATCTCCAGTTACTGCCCCCCCCACACCTTTCTTCCTTACTGGCTGATCCTCGGTTTCCCTACCTCTCTTTTGTGATGCAAGTTGGATTTCCATCTGCTCCTGTTCTCTTTCTTCCTCCCTGCGCATCCTCTCTAACTCCTCCTCTCTTTCTGCCCTGTCGCCCCAGCTGTCCGGCTCCTCCTCCAGCACCGAAAACTTGTTCTTAGTGCTGAGTGAGAAAGAACAGACCCCTGAGCTACTCTCCCCTGGGTCTAACAGGTCAGCATTTCTTTTGTTTTTATTTTTTGCTTTACTTTTCTGAAACTCCCAACCTTCATTATCTTTCCTCCCTGTATTGTTAGGGTTCCTTTTCACCTCTCTGTCTGGCCTTTTCTCCTTCCTTCTGTCATGTTTGGGACCCTTAGTCATAGATCTTTTAGACACCACCTCCTCTTGCGGCCCCTGAACCTCTGCTCCTTCCTGTCCCGTGTCTCCTTCCTGCGGTGGCACCATTTCCCTCCTCATTTCCCTGTCTATCTCCGGGAATAGTTTCACTACGTTGTGATAGGCCTCGGGACACTTCCTATGCATATGGCCCATTCGATTGCATAGGTTGCACCGTATGCGGTTACAGCTCTCCGCCTCGTGACCTACCGCATTACAAAGGGCGCACCTAAGGACCTCACATGACTTGGCCAGATGGTCACCTGCCCCACATTTGAAACATTTCCGAGGCTGTCCCACATAGAAGCACACACCTCGCTCCCTCCCTAGGAAGAATGAGTTGGGCAGGTGTTGCGGCACATTGCCCGACATGTTTAGTTTTACCTGCGTTTTCCAGACCCCTGCCCAAACTCCATCCTCATCGAAAGCTTTTACTAAGGGTGTTAAGACCGTGCACTGGCGCCTTAACCACATGAGGATGTCTTCCTGTGGGACAGCATCGTTTTTCATTATTACCGTAATGTTCTTCGTCTGGGGCCTTGTCATAGGAATAACTACTAACTTATCCCAGTTCTGGTGACCCGCCCTACTCTGTATATTGTAAATGCGCCAGAAATGATCCAGAGCATCAGGGAGATTAAAGGTAACATCAAATTCGATGCTTGATTGAGCCATGACAGCGGAGAGGTCTCCGGGAGTAAAGCCCATACCATCTAACAGGAGGTTCCTTACAATAAATTTCCTGGGGGGGGCCTCATCCTTGTTACCATCCCATTTGATTTTCACCCAGTTCTTCCTTCTGAAGGGCTCATTATCTGAAAAATCTGGGGTGGCAAAGAGTCTCCTCCTTTCCCAAAACTGTGAGGGATTTACCGCTATAGTCTCACCCCCTGCCTGTATTGTCTCCACCTCTACCTGGGCTCCCTGTCCCTGCTGAGCTCCACTCCTGTCTGGGCGCTGACCAGCCTCTGATCTGCCTCCATTCTGTGTCCCTTGCTCTGCCTCCCTGATTGGCCTTCCAACATTAACCCTTTGTGTGACTGCCACTTGTCCATCACACTCAGCATTCACTTCCCCCACAGACTCACTCTGCACCTCACTCTCTCCATGTTCCTCAGTCACCCCCACAGGTACTTGCACCCCCACAGGTACTTGCACCCCCACAGGTACTTGCACCACCCCCTGAGGAACAGAAGGTACTTCCATGTTGCTGCGAGTAGATGGTTCTCCTTCTGGCTCACAAGGATTCTCCCAGGGACTGGGCTTGGGCGGTGCTGGTGGGCTCGCTGGGCTCTTTCCCTCTGCTGTGGGCAATGCTGGGAAGTCTTGGTCAGACCCAATCGCATAGGTTGCTTCGACGTCTGCGGTGACTTGCGGGACATTCACTTTGAAACTTTTTTGCTCCTGCTTTTTTCTCTCCTGCTCTTCCAGCTCCTTCTCACTGAAAGCCATATTTTGCCAGTTCACTTTCTCCTTTCCCCTCTGTCTCCGGGGAGGCAAAGGTTTGGTGAATTCCGTGTCACTCTCTGAGCTGGCGGCACTGTTTGAGGTGCTTGAGTGCCTGACAGTCTGTACATTGTACCTCCTGCGTGTGGCTTGGTAGGAAGGCTGCATTGCGTCAAATCTCTGTTTGTTCTGATACACTTCCTTCCATGGCCCGACTTCCTGAAATAATGTCTGTATCCTGGATTCCACATCAGACAGTTCTCTACACAATGCATCTTTCTTTTGCTTTGTAGCCACTTTGTGTTTCTCATCAGACACGGCAAATAAGTTAACAAGACATTTAATAGACAGTTGCAACTTCTTTTTCTCATTCTGAAGAGCTGCTAATTCATTTAGAGCTTCCGCAACTCTTTCTGCTGTTATGGGCTGATTTTTATTTTTTTTCCTGCTTGTGCTCTTTACTTCCCCTTCAAACCGGCTCTCCCCCTCTGTATCCATAGCAGACGATTCCCCTTCACTTGCTGCCATGTGAATGTGCTGCTTCACAGTATGAGGCTTTTGCACCTGAGCTGCCTGCTCACCTAGACGACTTGCACCTGTGTTGTTAACCCCTTCAGCACCTGCCTGCTTTAGCTGCTTGTGGAGTGCTGCTGACTGCTTGCTTTCATGGCTATTCCCTGCTGTATTTACCTCTGCGGTGCCAGTGCCCCTGCCAGCACTGATGGGACTCTCAGCTTCAGCTTTGCCAGCGGGCACCATGTTGGACACTAGCGGTTCCTCTGCAGAAGAAGGTAAGTTCTTACCAGCAGTTTGTTCACCCTTGTGGCCCAAAACCTGACAGGCTCCCTCCTCAGACTCTGCAGATATTGGGTTTGGCACCAAGTCTGGAACGGAAGGACTGCCGGGCATCTTTGTTGCTCGCGTTCTGGTACCATCTGACGGTGCTCTGTGCAGTTCAGCCGCATCTTCGGCTGCACTCACTCCAGCCTCCACAGCCTTAGCTGTACCTGCAGGCATTGCTGGCTGCCCCTGCTGTTTCTGGGGTTTAGTACTCACAGGTTTCTTTGGTGTTTGCTTTGCCTTCTCATTTTGCTTTCCTTTTGGTTTGGGGGTTGTTGAAGGGGTGGAGGGGGGACCTTCAGAGGAAGAAAATCCTTCACAAGCTGCTCCACGCCGAAGCCCAACTTCCTGATCTCTTGCAACCTGTACATTCTTTTGCTTTAGTTTTCTGGCCTCTTGCACAGTTTTCTCTACCTCCATATCACTGTCGCTGCTGTTCCTCCTCCTAGTAGATCTAGGGGTTCCCAGCGAAGATGACCTTAGTTTTGGCCTTGAAATTTCAGCACATGGGCTAGGCCCCAAAGCCTGGGCCTCAGATTTGCGAGGAGCCCTACCAGCCCTAGCAGGGCCTGGGCTTGCTCCAGACATGGACGAGCTCTATCAGACACACCCTCTTCCTATGGGGATCAGATAGGATCTGTACCACTGTGACAGAATGCTCTGTTATACAGATAGCTAGAATCTCAGCCATAAAGCAGGGCAGGACTGCTGCTTACAATGGGGGGATCAGATAGGATCTGTGCCACTGTGACAGAATGCTCTGTTATACAGATAGCTAGAATCTCAGCCATAAAGCAGGGCAGGACTGCTGCTTACAATGGGGGGTCAGATAGGATCTGTGCCACTGTGACAGAATGCTCTGTTATACAGATAGCTAGAATCTCAGCCATAAAGCAGGGCAGGACTGCTGCTTACAATGGGGGGATCAGATAGGGTCTGTGCCACTGTGACAGAATGCTCTGTTATACAGATAGCTAGAATCTCAGCCATAAAGCAGGGCAGGACTGCTGCTTACAATGGGGGGATCAGATAGGATCTGTGCCACTGTGACAGAATGCTCTGTTATACAGATAGCTAGAATCTCAGCCATAAAGCAGGGCAGGACTGCTGCTTACAATGGGGGGGATCAGATAGGATCTGTGCCACTGTGACAGAATGCTCTGTTATACAGATAGCTAGAATCTCAGCCATAAAGCAGGGCAGGACTGCTGCTTACAATGGGGGGATCAGATAGGATCTGTGCCACTGTGACAGAATGCTCTGTTATACAGATAGCTAGAATCTCAGCCATAAAGCAGGGCAGGACTGCTGCTTACAATGGGGGGATCAGATAGGATCTGTGCCACTGTGACAGAATGCTCTGTTATACAGATAGCTAGAATCTCAGCCCTATTACATTCCAGGAGTGAAACGCTGTCCCTTTAAGACTGACCGACCTCTTTCTATCATTAATTTACTTCCAACATTCACAGTAAGAGTCGTCCTTCCCAGCGAGCCCCAAGAACACGGCGTTTATAACTCTGACATTTATTACGCGGAACAGTCTTGCTGTCAAGGTTACTGTCTTATAATTACCTGAGCTCTTGTGCCGGACAACAAACGCCGCCGAATGGGAACCGTGGCCGCAGCGCCTGTCTCTGCAGCGTGAGCGCACTTTGTTTTGTTATTTCCCCACGGGGTTCGGTATCAACTATACATTATATAGCCGGATTCCAAACCTTTCTGGGTAATGGGTTTCCAGATAATAGATCCCATACCTGCCCTATATATTTTATTTAGAAATCACTACAGGTATAGGACCCGTTATCCAGAATGCTCAGGACCAAGGGATAAGGGGTCTTTCTGTAATTTGGATCTCCATACATTAAGTCTACTAAAAAATCAATAAAACATTAATTAAACCCAATAAGGCTGTTCTGCCCCAATAAGGGGTAATTATATCTTAGTTGGGATCAAGTACAGGTACTGTTTTATTATTACAGAGAAAAGGGAATCATTTAACCATTAAATAAACCCAATAGGGCTGTTCTGCCCCCAATAAGGGGTAATTATATCTTAGTTGGGATCAAGTACAGGTACTGTTTTATTATTACAGAGAAAAGGGAATCATTTAACCATTAAATAAACCCAATAGGGCTGTTCTGCCCCCAATAAGGGGTAATTATATCTTAGTTGGGATCAAGTACAGGTACTGTTTTATTATTACAGAGAAAAGGGAATCATTTAACCATTAAATAAACCCAATAGGGCTGTTCTGCCCCCAATAAGGGGTAATTATATCTTAGTTGGGATCAAGTACAGGTACTGTTTTATTATTACAGAGAAAAGGGAATCATTTAACCATTAAATAAACCCAATAGGGCTGTTCTGCCCCAATAAGGGGTAATTATATCTTAGTTGGGATCAAGTACAGGTACTGTTTTATTATTACTATTTATTATTTTTAAAATTCTGAATTATTTTCTTATAATGGAGTCTATGGGAGACAGGCTTTCCGTAATTTGGAGCTTTCTGTATAACGGGTTTCCGGATAACGGATCCCATACCTGTACTATAACAACTATCCCCACCTTGCAATTCCCCTCCTTTATAATCAACTCTAATTCTCTACTCCAAAACATCTCCAAGTTCTGGATAGACTGCCCTAACCTATCAGTTCCAAGATATAAAGGGGAGATAAACCCAAACCAAAAATGTTGCCTATTGAAAGAAAATGCCGTTTGGAGCGACTTTCCATTATACATTAATTGTACATTTTTAGTGGCTTTATAGTAATTTATAGCAAATTAAAGTATTGTCTGTCCCTTTTTTTTTCTCTGGGCAGCATTTTATTTTTGGGTTTATATCCCCTTTAAAGAGCTCAGACTCCCAGCATGAGTGAGTTGTTTGCAAAGGACATAATACATTTAGGCTGAGGGATCTCACTAGCAAATAAAACAGGGGTATTTTCTTCTGTTTGCCTACTGGCATAATAACTGCCCCCCAGTGGAGAGGGCTCTGCTTACAAAGTGGGTAGAACTTTATTTTTCTGGAATGTATTTAGTGACGGGGTCCCTTTAAGAACCCATTCCAGTTGTCTCGTAGGGTCGTTCGGCCCAAAATAACACAATCTGCCCATAAAATGTATTTTCGTCTTCCTACGGCGTCTCAGCCCCTGTAATATGCGCTTCTTTATGGTACAGTATAGTATAGAAATGATGGGAAAGGATACAAATATAAATATTTCTATTGGCTCACATGTGGTTAACCTCTTCCTGCCCAAAGACATTTATTTTGCTGCTGTCATTTTACATCTACCCCCTGCCCCCTTTTAATTCTCTCCGCTACTGGTCCTGACTACCTCTTAACTTCCCACAATGCTCTGCTCTGTGCTAAGGGGGTACAAAGGGGATTGGACGGAGTACAGGCCGGCTCATTACAGAGCATGAAGGCCATTGTGGGCAGTGGAGTCTTGGCCGGGGGGTGAGCTGGCCGACTGCCATTGCTTCAGTCATGGTACATGTAGTCAGGACCAGCAGTGCAGAGACCATAAAGGAACACAGAGATACTGCTAAGCTGTGAATGTGCTCACGTTAAACAACCCCCCCCCCCCCAGTTACCTTCATTTATGATCTGCTTAGCGGCCACAGAGGATGAAAGATGGATGGGTTCCAGGAAGATGCTCTCGGTGTAGGCGTCGGACAGCATGGAGAAGCTGGGGACAAAGAGCAAATATCACACGTCTTGTTTATGGCCCATTCAGTAACCGCGGTACTGGCCCATAGCAACCAATCGGACTATTGCTTTCAGAATTCTATCTGATGAGACCTAATAGCAGATTGATTCTCCAGGTTACTGGCCCAGTGCAAGCTTTGACAGCTAAAGGATTATGTTTAGGTATTAGCTATTAAGAATGGCTCTCTAAAGTCAAGCAGTATAGCAGCTCCCACTCGTATTTATGGAGAAGGACGTAGTAAGGAGGGTTGTACCCTTTTATACCGCACAGAGGGAAACACAATGGTTGCTTCTCTATGTAACAATACAAATAGACGAGGAAGGAATATTCCATGGACACAATAAGCTATATCTTTAATTAAAGGAATATGGCAGCTCCTACTGTCAATACAAATATACAGAGAGGGAACAATGTGTGCACAAAATAACCCGCGGCCCGTGTGTTGTACCATTGGTTAAAGTGGATATAAATGGAATATAAGCAATATGTTGGAATACGGGATATCGCCCCATTAGGTTGTTACACAAGATCCCGTCTGGGTCGGAGTATCGGCCTGAGGCAGCAAAATATCATTTCATTACTGAGCGCAAGGTCTGTGTAATCAGATTAGGGGCTAAGTCCTAGGACTCCATGCGCCTCACGTACCCAAAGTGGAACCAGCTTGGTACAGGGGGCAGCGGCTTTGTACAGTGTCCTCAGCCCGTTATTGCCTAGCATTCGCCTGATTGGTGTGTTTGGTATTACAAAGGCAAAGCAAACGCTTTGTTTATTTCCTCGAGAAAGAGGATGAGCATTAAGATGCCCCCTGTACTGTCGGGCAGGATGAGCTGCTGTCTGGGCTGGGGGGGCTTACAGCTGTCAACAAGCCGAAGTGTAATAGTAAGAAATCCAAGTCCGGCTTGGGACTCCTCCAGTTACATGGGAGTAGGAGAAACAATAGGTTAGCTGAAAGCAGTTCCAATGTGTAGCGCTGGCTGAAAGCTCAGACTCAGGCACACTTTACTGCTGCGCTGCAAGTTGGAGTGATATCCCCCCCCTCACCCCCAGCAGCCGATCAGCAGAACAATGGGAAGGGAGCAAGATAGCAGCTCCCAGTAGGTATCAGAATAGCACTCAATAGTAAGAAATCCAAGTCCGGCTTGGGACTACTCCAATGGGTCAGGGCTGTGCTCAGTTGGGCAGGCCATTAGTTTGCCCCCATACAAGTACCAACCTACCACCTTGCCTGGAGGCACTGAGGGGGTCAGCAACTATCTTTGGCCTGTTTATCGCAAGCTTTACTAGGCAGAACATTTTAGAGATGGATAGATAGATAGATAGATGATAGATAGACAGATAGATGATAGATAGATAGATAGATAGATAGATAGATAGATGGATAGATGATAGATAGATAGAAAGGTAGGTAGATAGATAGACAGATAGATAGATAGATAATAGATTAGATAGATAGATAGAAAGGTAGGTAGATAGATAGATAGATAATAGATAGACAGATAGATGATAGATAGATAGATAGATAGATACTAGATAGATAGATAATAGATTAGATAGATAGATAGATAGATAGATAGAAAGGTAAGTAGATAGATAGATTGATAGATAGACATATGATAGATAGATAGATAATAGATAGATAGATAGATAGATAGACTGATAGATAGATAGACATCCTCCTCCCTCTGTATAACGCTGGAGGAACAGTTGTATAAAGGGATTATTGGTCCTTACCAGCCCCCCCCCCTCCTGGGCATGGGACCTGCTCCCCCTATTATTACCCCACTGAACAGGGGAGTTGGGGGCTGTGGGGCAATATTTTCCTTCCAGGCACAGCCAGATTAACCCCCAGGTCAAACTGAGACAGAGACAGAGGCTGAAGGACACAGGGAACTCTACTGACATTTTTTAATTGCATCAATGTCTCAGGGCCCTGTAGGGACATTTATGGTTTTGATAAAGGTCTGTAATAAAGGGCTGAACTGCTGATGGAATAAAACATGAATTCCCTACGTCCCTTCTGCAGCCCCCAATGTGTTCCCGTGGGACTGGGCCTTTAATCCCAGGTCTGCACCGCCTCCTTCCATTCGTCCGTATATATATATATATATAAACATTGGGCCCATACGTTATTTTATTGTTTCTATGGCCGCGTCAGCCATGAAATCGTGCAGATAATGTGATTCTTTTTCAGGGAATTTGGCTGCCCGTCCTCAGCAGGAGCCTATCCATTATCATTCGACTAAAAGACCAAAAAAAGAAAAATGAAATATGTCTTTTTACTGCATTCGGCTGTTATAAAGTGCAGCCGTCAGCGATCCCCCCCCCCATAGAATTACAATGCGGCAGCGGCTCTAACAGCTCCACATCAAGGCCCTTTTGTTCGCAAGGGGTTAAGCGTGGGGGCCCCTCGTGTCTCGTTACACTGGTTTCGGGGGCTTCTATTCATTCATTTCAATGTTAGCTGATTCTATCGCTCAATCGGCTCCATTTTCCTATTTAATGCCTTTTGCCTACAAAAAGCCCCGGCCCTATCTCCTCGTCCTCCATCTGATTCCTGGTTCTATTCCAACTTCCAATTATGCGCACACCGAAAAGCGATCAGCGAAGAACACAACCTCGCTATGAAAACACATCACAAGGATAAATAAGAAAAAAAAAAGGGGGGGGGGGGAAATCCTGTTTCTGCGGTGGAAATAATAGCGAGGGATTCAATCAGCGAGGACCACTGGTTTTTGTATCCAAGGTGACAGAAATAAGCATCCACATTCATCATGTTATATATTACCAGCGGATCGATACCAGGCTGGCCATCTGGATACAGGTCGAGAGGGAAGGAGCATCAAGCCGTGCGTTTTTCATGCGTTTCCCGGGGCATTCTGGGAGCGGCGAGATGGGCGCTTTATCCTGCTTTTTCCGAATAAAGAATAAAAGGGCATCGAATGCCGCTATATCTATATATATATATCTGGAATAAAAGACATTGCTATAAAACAGGAAATTCGTCTTCGGTTTTACCAAAAACTTTAAAAATCGAGAAGATTTAGCCAAGGGCAAACGAAGGTGATGCGGTTTTATTGTCTTTTAACGACGTCGATGTGGACGAGTGCCTGTGATTGGCTGTTATAGCGCAATGTCGGGTTTGGAGCCGTGCTGCTGGGTGTTCTATAGGGGTAACGGGATCATGGGGGAACATGAACGTCGGCTTATAAATTCTTATAAATTCTTGTTGTTGTCAGTAACATCTCCCCTCCGAATGGGATTTTTAAAGAGGGCAGAGCGGTGTAGTTGCGCAGTTTAACCCTGTGGTTAGCCCTGAATACACTGAGCAGCTCAGGGGGTAATTACATATACAGGTATATCCAGAAACCCATTGTCCAGAAAGTTACGAATTATGGAAAGCCCGTTTCCCATAGACTCCATTTTAATCAAATTATTCAGAATTTTAAAACTGATTTCCCTTTTCACTATAATAATAAAACAGTACCTGTACTTGATCCCAACTAAGATATAATTACCCCTTATTGGGGGCAGAACAGCCCTATTGGGTTTATTTCATGGTTAAATGATTCCCTTTTCTCTGTAATAATAAAACAGTACCTGTACTTGATCCCAACTAAGATATAATTACCCCTTATTGGGGCAGAACAGCCCTATTGGGTTTATTTAATGGTTAAATGATTCCCTTTTCTCTGTAATAATAAAACAGTACCTGTACTTGATCCCAACTAAGATATAATTACCCCTTATTGGGGCAGAACAGCCCTATTGGGTTTATTTAATGGTTAAATGATTCCCTTTTCTCTGTAATAATAAAACAGTACCTGTACTTGATCCCAACTAAGATATAATTACCCCTTATTGGGGCAGAACAGCCCTATTGGGTTTATTTCATGGTTAAATGATTCCCTTTTCTCTGTAATAATAAAACAGTACCTGTACTTGATCCCAACTAAGATATAATTACCCCTTATTGGATGAAAAACAATCCTATTGGGGTTAATTAATGTTTTATTGATTTTTTTAGTAGACTTAAGGTATGAAGATCCAAATTAATGAAAGACCCCTTATCCAGAATACCCTTGGTCCCGAGCATTCCGGATAATGGGTCCTATACCTGTAATACTAATAATTACAGGTTAAATGCCTTTTGTTGGGAGAAGTAAATGGGCCAATTAGGGACTGTCCCTGGGGTGGGAGTGTTTAGTGTAAGGTGCTGTCTGTCAGTGGGTCCTCCTGTTTGAAGTGGGCAGGGCTCCCAAATAAAAATAGCCAATCAGATCATTAGGGTGTCCTCAGAGCTGGATAAAATAATCAATCAGAGCAGCAGAATGTATATGGGGGTGGGAGGGATTTAGATGGAAGGAAAGGGAATGGGCGAGTGGAATAGTAGCACCTATGGGTAATTATATCTATAATAAGTTATTTACATTAATCATTTCTATCCAATCAGCGCCCAGTAGCACCATCAGGTTCTGATCATGTGATTTTCACTAGGGTTGCACCAAATCCAGGATTCAGTTTGGGATTCGGCCATTTTCAGCAGGATTGGGATTCAGTCGCCAGTCCTTAAAATCATGTGATATTTTGTCACTTAAACCCCCCCCCCCAACCCTCCTGAAACTGCTTCAGTTACAGACAGCATTGGGCAGAGCCGGGGGTTTGATCAGGGGCAATATGAGTTATGGTGTAAAAGATGGCAGGCTGATGTCTGTGGCCATAGTTTTATGGTATCTCTCTGTACAGGCTATGAGCAAACTTAGGGGGCTGTTCCTGCTGAATTGTGCTTAGTACAGGGGAATCCCTATGTGCCATAGTTTTATGGTATCTCTCTGTACAGGCTATGAGCAAACTTAGGGGGCTGTTCCTGCTGAATTGTGCTTAGTACAGGGGAATCCCTATGTGCCATAGTTTTATGGTATCTCTCTGTACAGGCTATGAGCAAACTTAGGGGGCTGTTCCTGCTGAATTGTGCTTAGTACAGGGGAATCCCTATGTGCCATAGTTTTATGGTATCTCTCTGTACAGGCTATGAGCAAACTTAGGGGGCTGTTCCTGCTGAATTGTGCTTAGTACAGGGGAATCCCTATGTGCCATAGTTTTATGGTATCTCTCTGTACAGGCTATGGGCAAACTTAGGGGGCTGTTCCTGCTGAATTGTGCTTAGTACAGGGGAATCCCTATGTGCCATAGTTTTATGGTATCTCTCTGTACAGGCTATGGGCAAACTTAGGGGGCTGTTCCTGCTGAATTGTGCTTAGTATAGGGGAATCCCTATGTGCCATAGTTTTATGGTATCTCTCTGTACAGGCTATGAGCAAACTTAGGGGCTGTTCCTGCTGAATTGTGCTTAGTACTGGGGAATCCCTATGTTGCTATAGGTTTATGGTATCTCTCTGTACAGGCTATGAGCAAACTTAGGGGGCTGTTCCTGCTGAATTGTGCTTAGTACTGGGGAATCCCTATGTTGCTATAGGTTTATGGTATCTCTCTGTACAGATATCACTAAACCTAAAAATGCTTTGTAATCTATTTAAAATTAGAATACATCATATTTGAGTATTTACAGTGAATAATAACTATGGGGAAGGTAAAGTTGCCCTTTAATATAGCTGAGAAATGTAGTTCTACCTCGGGAACATGTCTGCCTCTGAAGGGATAATGAGTTTATCCCAGACTGACCCCTAACGAGTGGAGATACCACACTGCCGATTTCTGTATCATCAAGATAATGGGCACGAGGGACAGGATAATAGCGACACACCACAGATAATGGGGGCTTCGTGCTTAACCCTTTCCCTGCTGCGTGAGCAGGTTCAACCCTCTGGGCACTTTCATTCATTGGCACCGACTATAGGAAAACTTCCAAATCAAATTCATAAATTATACTGTATAAGGGATTAACTTTCTGCTATTGAAAGTTCTTATTTATGTATTTTCCTGTACTTGCCGGATATCAAACCTTGGTGTCTGTCTGCACCACTAATAATGGCACTTACCAGCTATAGTAGGAAGCCACCCAGATTTGGCTGGGATATTCCCACTACTCACAGCTTTACTACTGCCTTCCTATTGTCTAACTGCAATCCATTCACTGTCAGTGTCCCAGGCATCTAGTAAATACACTGGGATAATAGCCTCTGGGAAGGGACTGGGGCTGTGGGATAGCAGGTATAGTAGGGAGAGATGGTGCCTATAGTAGCAGTGGGGGGGATAATAGCCTCTGGGAAGGGACTGGGGCTGTGGGATAGCAGGTATAGTAGGGAGAGATGGTGCCTATAGTAGCAGTGGGATAATAGCCTCTGGGAAGGGACTGGGGCTGTGGGATAGCAGGTATAGTAGGGAGAGATGGTGCCTATAGTAGCAGTGGGGGGATAATAGCCTCTGGGAAGGGACTGGGGCTGTGGGATAGCAGGTATAGTAGGGAGAGATGGTGCCTATAGTAGCAGTGGGGGGATAATAGCCTCTGGGAAGGAACTGGGGCTGTGGGATAGCAGGTATAGTAGGGAGAGATGGTGCCTATAGTAGCAGTGGGATAATAGCCTCTGGGAAGGGACTGGGGCTGTGGGATAGCAGGTATAGTAGGGAGAGATGGTGCCTATAGTAGCAGTGGGGGGATAATAGCCTCTGGGAAGGGACTGGGGCTGTGGGATAGCAGGTATAGTAGGGAGAGATGGTGCCTATAGTAGCAGTGGGATAATAGCCTCTGGGAAGGGACTGGGGCTGTGGGATAGCAGGTATAGTAGGGAGAGATGGTGCCTATAGTAGCAGTGGGGGGATAATAGCCTCTGGGAAGGGACTGGGGCTGTGGGATAGCAGGTATAGTAGGGAGAGATGGTGCCTATAGTAGCAGTGGGGGGATAATAGCCTCTGGGAAGGGACTGGGGCTGTGGGATAGCAGGTATAGTAGGGAGAGATGGTGCCTATAGTAGCAGTGGGGGGATAATAGCCTCTGGGAAGGGACTGGGGCTGTGGGATAGCAGGTATAGTAGGGAGAGATGGTGCCTATAGTAGCAGTGGGGGGATAATAGCCTCTGGGAAGGGACTGGGGCTGTGGGATAGCAGGTATAGTAGGGAGAGATGGTGCCTATAGTAGCAGTGGGATAATAGCCTCTGGGAAGGGACTGGGGCTGTGGGATAGCAGGTATAGTAGGGAGAGATGGTGCCTATAGTAGCAGTGGGGGGATAATAGCCTCTGGGAAGGGACTGGGGCTGTGGGATAGCAGGTATAGTAGGGAGAGATGGTGCCTATAGTAGCAGTGGGATAATAGCCTCTGGGAAGGGACTGGGGCTGTGGGATAGCAGGTATAGTAGGGAGAGATGGTGCCTATAGTAGCAGTGGGGGGATAATAGCCTCTGGGAAGGGACTGGGGCTGTGGGATAGCAGGTATAGTAGGGAGAGATGGTGCCTATAGTAGCAGTGAGGGGATAATAGCCTCTGGGAAGGGACTGGGGCTGTGGGATAGCAGGTATAGTAGGGAGAGATGGTGTCTATAGTAGCAGTGGGGGATAATAGCCTCTGGGAAGGGACTGGGGCTGTGGGATAGCAGGTATAGTAGGGAGAGATGGTGCCTATAGTAGCAGTGGGGGGATAATAACCTCTGGGAAGGGACTGTGGCTGTGGGATAGCAGGTATAGTAGGGAGAGATGGTGCCTATAGTAGCAGTGGGGGGATAATAGCCTCTGGGAAGGGACTGGGGCTGGGGGATAGCAGGGATAGTAGGGGGATGAGTAGGTATAGTAGGGGGATGAGTAGGTATAGTAGGGGGATGAGTAGGGATAGTAGGGGATGAGTAGGGATAGTAGGGGGATGAGTAGGGATAGTAGGGGGATGAGTAGGGATAGTAGGGGGATGAGTAGGGATAGTAGGGGGATGAGTAGGTATAGTAGGGGGATGAGTAGGGATAGTAGGGGGATGAGTAGGGATAGTAGGGGGTGAGTAGGGATAGTAGGGGGTGAGTAGGTATAGTAGGGGGATGAGTAGGGATAGTAGGGGGTGAGTAGGGATAGTAGGGGGTGAGTAGGGATAGTAGGGGGTGAGTAGGGATAGTAGGGGGTGAGTAGGTATAGTAGGGGGATGAGTAGGGATAGTAGGGGGTGAGTAGGGATAGTAGGGGTGAGTAGGTATAGTAGGGGATGAGTAGGGATAGTAGGGGGTGAGTAGGGATAGTAGGGGGTGAGTAGGGATAGTAGGGGGTGAGTAGGGATAGTAGGGGGGTGAGTAGGGATAGTAGGGGGTGAGTAGGGATAGTAGGGGGGTGAGTAGGGATAGTAGGGGGTGAGTAGGGATAGTAGGGGGGTGAGTAGGGATAGTAGGGGGGTGAGTAGGGATAGTAGGGGGATGAGTAGGGATAGTAGGGGGTGAGTAGGGATAGTAGGGGGTGAGTAGGGATAGTAGGGGGGTGAGTGGGGTGAGTAGGGATAGTAGGGGGGTTAGTAGGGGGGTGAGTAGGGATAGTAGGGGGTGAGTAGGGATAGTAGGGGGTGAGTAGGGATAGTAGGGGGGTGAGTAGGGATAGTAGGGGGTGAGTAGGTATAGTAGGGGGTGAGTAGGGATAGTAGGGGGTGAGTAGGGATAGTAGGAGGTGAGTAGGGATAGTAGGGGGGTGAGTAGGGATAGTAGGGGGTGAGTAGGGATAGTAGGGGGTGAGTAGGGATAGTAGGGGGTGAGTAGGTATAGTAGGGGGGTGAGTAGGGATAGTAGGGGGTGAGTAGGGATAGTAGGGGGTGAGTAGGGATAGTAGGGGGTGAGTAGGGATAGTAGGGGGTGAGTAGGGATAGTAGGGGGTGAGTAGGGATAGTAGGGGGGTGAGTAGGGATAGTAGGGGGTGAGTAGGGATAGTAGGGGGTGAGTAGGGATAGTAGGGGGTGAGTAGGGATAGTAGGGGGTGAGTAGGGATAGTAGGGGGGTGAGTAGGGATAGTAGGGGGGTGAGTAGGGATAGTAGGGGGGTGAGTAGGGATAGTAGGGGGTGAGTAGGGATAGTAGGGGGTGAGTAGGGATAGTAGGGGGGTGAGTAGGGATAGTAGGGGGTGAGTAGGGATAGTAGGGGGTGAGTAGGGATAGTAGGGGGGTGAGTAGGGATAGTAGGGGGTGAGTAGGGATAGTAGGGGGTGAGTAGGGATAGTAGGGGGTGAGTAGGGATAGTAGGGGGTGAGTAGGGATAGTAGGGGGGTGAGTAGGGATAGTAGGGGGTGAGTAGGGATAGTAGGGGGGTGAGTAGGGATAGTAGGGGGTGAGTAGGGATAGTAGGGGGTGAGTAGGGATAGTAGGGGGTGAGTAGGGATAGTAGGGGGATGAGTAGGTGCCAGTCAGTTATTTTGCAGTTCTAGAATTCTAGATGCAAATAAAGAAGTTGTTTAGATATTTAAATAAATGCAAATAAATATGGAAATTTCTGAGCTACAATTTATATTCATGAATAATATTTCCTGTGCAAGTGAATGGGAATTAGGGTAATTAGGGAATATTTTTACATACTTTTGCATATATAATCAGCAGGAATAATTGCATATGTTTTGCATATGTAATTCAGGTTTCTCACTCTCAGTACATTGCGCTCTCCCCAAGTGATAATGAGGCCCCGCGACTCCTCCTGCCCGGGGGGGGGGGATACTGGGGGCTGTAGTTAGGGGATGCCAAGGGTTAATTCAGTTTACAAGAAAGGTTACTAACAATTATTCCAGTTTAAAATACATTTATAAATGAATATGGTATAATAATAAGGGGGGATTCAACCCCCCCGAGCCTGTACAGAGAGATACCATACAACTATGGCACATAGGGATTCCCCTGTACTAAGCACAATTCAGCAGGAACAGCCCCCTAAGTTTGCTCATAGCCTGTACAGAGAGATACCATAAAACTATGGCACATAGGGATTCCCCTGTAATAAGCACAATTCAGCAGGAACAGCCCCCTAAGTTTGCTCATAGCCTGTACAGAGAGATACCATAAAACTATGGCACATAGGGATTCCCCCTGTACTAAGCACAATTCAGCAGGAACAGCCCCCTAAGTTTGCTCATAGCCTGTACAGAGAGATACCATAAAACTATGGCACATAGGGATTCCCCTGTACTAAGCACAATTCAGCAGGAACAGCCCCCTAAGTTTGCTCATAGCCTGTACAGAGAGATACCATAAAACTATGGCACATAGGGATTCCCCTGTACTAAGCACAATTCAGCAGGAACAGCCCCCTAAGTTTGCTCATAGCCTGTACAGAGAGATACCATAAAACTAATGAGTACTAATAGCAGAGGTGCAACTGGAAGCAGACAGACAGGACTGTACCACTAGTCTGTACTGCAGGACCCATAGGCAGAGCACATAACATTCCCTTTAGCGCTGCCGGCAACTTTGTTTCTGTACAGTTCCACCTTTAGCCACTAGAGGGCCTCTGTGTGCGTAGATTAACAAAACACCCCATTAACGATATGATCCCAAATCCAGTAATAGATGTAATGTACACGTTACTGAGTGGGATTTATACCCCATCAATATTCTCAGCAATTAAAAATAAATTTAATAACATATATTCTTATTTTGTGTCTATTTTATGCAAGTTTATAACATATAGGTTCCCCCCCGACATTGCCAGTGTCGGACTGGGATTCAAAATGGACCCTGGCATTCCCAGTACCCAGAGGCCCAAACAGCCCCCCAGCCCAATCTTATAGCAGCCCCTCTGGCATTTGCCAGACCCCACTGATTGCCAGTCCCGCCCGGGCCAACTCTTACTAATACCCTAGGCCTGGGGCCACAGAAAGGGGCTTGGGGGCCAACTCTGCTTGTTCTGAATTTCACTCCACTCATTGGTTTCTGTGCTGCTGAGATCCAGCCGCACAAAGGGGTACTAAGTGCCTCCCCTGGGGCAACAGGAGCCCATACTTATGCAGCCTGTGCCAACATAACCATGCCCGGGAGTAATATCCTGAGCGACTGAATGCCATAAGGGTTACCTGCGTTTAACTCTATCCTGTATTTATCTGACAGGGTTAAAGTGCTCTTTAAATACCCTTCCCCTGATTCCCCCTCCCGAGGGGATCTACCGGCAACTTGATCAACAGATGGAGCCCAGAACGTTAGTGCCAATGGGGCACTTGATTCGGATTCGCATTGGATAACCTATAAGAGCCAATCAGCTGTTTGCATTCAAAGAGGTGACCAGTAAATGCTGCACTCTGATTGGTTCCTATATCTACTGGGGCATTTCCGACTGCTCCATTTTTTCGGTCCAGTTTTTTTGCAGTTGATTATGGGATAAAACCCCAAATCCGAATAAAAAAATGCCCGTCTGAGACCTGACGAGATCATGTAGAGATCAGCGGCCCATGTTCCTTTAACAACTGAAGATCTTTCTTTGCTTCGTGGATTTAGAGATTATTGCATGGGGGGGGGCATTAGATCCCATGAACCCCCCCCCTTAGTGTGACTTGTATGACATTTACCTATTGGGCGTAGGTGCAAGTGAGCCGACACACATGGCAAAGCTACTTAGAAATAATAGAAATTGGCTCGTAAAATAGGACAGTATCCCTTTAAATCAGTGGACTCTGATTGGAAGGATTCCATTTCTGTCATGGCTCCTATATTAAGTGCAAGTCACGTACCAAATTTAGATTGTGAGCCGCGCTGGGAGGGGCCGTGACTGAGCCTGAGACGCTCTGCCCGCAGCTTCACTCAATCCGCCAGTATAACAGCCGGAATATACAGAATAATACCCACAGCCAAATTTAAAGTGACACTGACAGATTTAAAAATATAACAGCTCAGCTTTCTCGATTCCCTTGTTGGTTAGGAAATTGTCAGTGTCACTTTAATTGTCACCCCCACGCGGTTGCCCTTACAGGAGACATTTTTGAAATGGATTAGGTGCAAGGGTTTTTGCTGCATAAGCACCAGCCGTTTAATCATAAACCCCCTGGAACACTGGGTCAGTGCCGTACGGGGACTAACAAGCCGGGCTCCTAAGGACGACGTGGGTGTTTGTGCCATCACCTTGAGGCGCAGTAGTGTATACAAACAGAAAATAATTCCCAGCACCACATTAGGCAGTCACATGGTACAGCATTTGTTATGTGTGCCGTGCATCATTTTGCACCTTAATAACCTGCAAAAAAATGAAAGGAAACCAAGAGATTTCACTGTTTGCTGCGACTCATGAACAAAAGCAGAGAAACTATTACACTTAGGGCGAGATGGGATAAGAGGAGCCAAAGAGCCGCTCATAATGCGAGACAAGCAATAAATACAGAAAGTACCCACCTGCCTAATGCTACACACATAGCGCTGCCTTAAACCTGAAATAAAGCTTTTAGCCATGACTTTGGGAATTATGGGCGGAGTCATGCAAATGGCTCTGTGGCAAACTAGGCCCCCCCGAATCTGAACAGACCAATCAGAGATAAATACAACTATCTTGCTTTCTGCTTCTATAACGCCTCCGTTAGCATTGCCAGATGGGAGTTATACATGCAAATATGTCCCAACGTGAATCTGCATAATTCTTGCATATGTAATTAGCTGCACACACAGGGCTCTCGTAACTAAGGGCAGCAAGTGGGAGAAACAGATCCTTGCACCCTGGTTAAGGCAGTGTCGGCGCCGCCTTTGGGTCTATTAACCATGACTTGGGGCCACGGCGCAGTGTGCGTCGCTCTAAGATGCCTGGGAATCCTACGAATTACTTCATTTTTTCAATATTGTGCAACAATGGCAGCCGCAACTTCCCAAGGACAAGAGGCAACATGTGAGGCGGCAGAACCTCAACCCGAGACAAAGGGGCTGGAATGACTAGAACCAGCAATCACCTGGGCACCAATGAAAAACCTCCCCTTGCTAAATAGGGAATTGTGTGCGACTCCTGCCCTCTGCCCCCAATCTCCCAAGGAATGAATCCCACTAACAAATGGGAAAAAATACAAATAAATTCCAGCTAAAAGGTAATTAACAACATGTCTTAAAGGGATACTATCACCAGAATAAGAGGTAGAGGTCTGACCTTGCTACTTTACATGACAAAACCTACAGCAGCCCCGAGCCAACACCATTAGCCATTGATATATATCCCTTTCATGCTGTGGGGCTATTGTAGCCTTTAATTCCTTCCCACAAAGCTTTCAAGTGATTCCTTCTATTCCCGGGGTCAAGGGGAAGTTTTCCCTATTTGCTCTCTCGTCGTATCTCCTTAGTATCTATCAGCGGGGCCGCGTAGCCGTGTCACATTATTACTATATTGTTTGGCTGTGGCGGTGGCTCTGACCTGTAGGAAAGGGAAACTTGGCCTTTGCAAAAGATTATTTTTTGCTATATAATAAAGGGATTGTCGTATAATAATACAGCCCAGTGTATTAACTATAGTCAGCATTCTGTTGCCGTGACAAGGGCACAACCCACTTGCAGCAGGATTGGTGGCTTCCAAGGGGGGGGGTATAAAAATGCCACATGGTTTAAATGCCATTTTGTATCCTCTCGCTAATGTCACCTTCTCTAATTAGATCATTAGGGCATGAGTAGCCATGTGGAATTATGGGATTTCATTATTACCCTTTATAAACCTGCCCAAATACATGTGTATATGTTAGCGGATCTCTTGGGAGGTTCCAGCCAATAATGTGCCTACCAGGTGAGGGTTTAGACAGGTGGAAGGTCAAACGTCAATGATTGCCCCTCCCCCCTTTGGTGATTTCATAGTGTTTCCCTATGGAGGCCGATCCCTCCCATACAGGGGTCACCAGAGGGGAGTCACTTGGCCACCGGTTTGTCCAGCCCTGTTCTCACTCATTGGCTATATACGTTGGTACTCTGGCTACGGGTTGGTCTAATACTCTCTTTATTTTGGTTCTTTACTCCTACATTTGCTACACATGGACCCTCAGCCCAAAAAGTCCCTTAATTAAGTGCCACTAAGTCAAACTATGGTCATTACTCTCTATAGCGACCTATATCTACACAAGCCAGCAGCCACCAAACTATTGGGTTTCCCCTTGGGGACCATGAACCCTGCCATCTCACCTATGGCGGCCGATCCCTCCCATACAGGAGTCACCAGAGGGGAGTCACTTGGCCACTGGTTTGTTCAGCCCTGTTCTAATGCACTCATTGGCTATATATGTTGGTCTAATACTCTCTTTATTTTGGTTCTTTACCTCTAAATTTGCTACACATGGACCCTCAGCCCAAAAAAAGTCCCTTAATTAAGTGCCACTAAGTCAAACCATGGTCATTACTCTCTATAGCGACCTACACACTTTATACCTACCCAAGCCAGCAGCCACCAAACTATTGGGTTTCCCTCAGGGACCATGAACCCTGCCATCTCATCTGGACCAGTCTAATATATTTATATACAGTCTTCTGGCTCAACAGCAACCTCTGTCTGTAGGGTAAGTTGTTTTGTTTTGGCTTCCAAGCCAAGATTACTAGCCAAGAACCAGCAGCTCATTCATAATGACCTGTGAGCATTAAGGTCCCCATACAAGGGCCAATTCTAGCTGCTGATATGGGTCCCTTAGCCCGTGTATGGGCACTACTGACGGGCCTGCCGGCCCGGCCGGAAATTGACCAGATCTCGATCGGGCAGGTTAAAAAATCTAGTCGGATCAGGGACCGCATCTGCTGCCCCATTGCCGCCAATATAATTCATTCATTTGGCCCCAGGGCCAAACGATCAAATTAGCCTGCACGCTCCCCGTTATCGCCCACCCATAGGTGGGGATATTGGGTGAAGATCCGCTCGCTTGGCGATCTTGCCAAGCGAGCAAATCTTAACGTGTATGGGGACCTTTACAATGACACCTTGGGGGCAATTTTAACTAAAACAAGTGACATTTAACCTTCCAACCCCTTGAGGCCATCAAACAGAGGCACTGGACCTGCAATAAGACGTTTGTAATTCTGTCCAATACTAATAAATGATCATCTTATTAAACCATGTGATTGGTTGCTATGGGTTACAAGACCTAGGTATACTTGTTATTACATTACCCTACTGACGGTTAATACATGTCCCTTTCCAATAACCTCTGGGAACCAATTAGGCTCTTGCCTCTCCGTTGCACCTTTGCAATAAAAGGGCTAGTATTAAAGGCAAAGTCATACCTCTTTATCTACACAGACTGGCATGTTATGGCTACCAGCTCCCAGGGACAGAGTATTAGCCGGGGTGGGAAATCTTTATTAACTACCTGCTGGGAGACGGGCTGCGTAGGTAGTGAGCCTGCACCGCTCTGACGTCTTCGTCTGCACCTTCATCAGGAACCACTTGTTCGCCCTCCTGATCTTGACCGGTTGCCATGGTGATCTGCTTTCGATGGATGCGAGCGTTGCAGCTGTAAATGGAAAAAAAAGGTGCGACAGGGCTCAGAACTTGTCAGCGAAATGACCAAGAGCCAAACGGACGACCCTATTGGCCCCCGTCAGATTCAGAGGGGATCTGTAGTGTCAGGGGGTGCAACCGTTGTACCCAATACCCCTTCTACTTTAATACTAAAATTATTATTATCATAAGTCGCTTTTATCAGAGAAATATTACTGCCGTAGGCTCCTTACTGTATACCAGCCGGCACAGAGCATAGCAACGACAAAATAGATTTGTAAAAAAAAATAAAGAATTGCAATACAGGTATGGGATCCCTTATCCGGAAACCCGTTTTGGAAAGCCCATCTCCCATAGACTCCATTATAAGCAAATAATTCTAATTTTTAAAAATGATTCCCTTTTCTCTGTAATAATAAAACAGTACCTGTACTTGATCCCAACTAAGATATAATTACCCCTTATTGGGGCAGAACAGTCCTATTGGGTTTATTTAATGGTTAAATGATTCCCTTTTCTCTGTAATAATAAAACAGTACCTGTACTTGATCCCAACTAAGATATAATTACCCCTTATTGGGGGCAGAACAGCCCTATTGGGTTTATTTCATGGTTAAATGATTCCCTTTTCTCTGTAATAATAAAACAGTACCTGTACTTGATCCCAACTAAGATATAATTACCCCTTATTGGGGCAGAACAGCCCTATTGGGTTTATTTAATGGTTAAATGATTCCCTTTTCTCTGTAATAATAAAACAGTACCTGTACTTGATCCCAACTAAGATATAATTACCCCTTATTGGGGGCAGAACAGTCCTATTGGGTTTATTTAATGGTTAAATGATTCCCTTTTCTCTGTAATAATAAAACAGTACCTGTACTTGATCCCAACTAAGATATAATTACCCCTTATTGGGGGCAGAACAGCCCTATTGGGTTTATTTCATGGTTAAATGATTCCCTTTTCTCTGTAATAATAAAACAGTACCTGTACTTGATCCCAACTAAGATATAATTACCCCTTATTGGGGCAGAACAGCCCTATTGGGTTTATTTAATGGTTAAATGATTCCCCTTTCTCTGTAATAATAAAACAGTACCTGTACTTGATCCCAACTAAGATATAATTACCCCTTATTGGGGCAGAACAGCCCTATTGGGTTTATTTCATGGTTAAATGATTCCCTTTTCTCTGTAATAATAAAACAGTACCTGTACTTGATCCCAACTAAGATATAATTACCCCTTATTGGGGGCAGAACAGCCCTATTGGGTTTATTAAATATTTGAATGATTTATTTAGGAGACCCAAATTACGGAAAGACCCCTTATCCGGAAAACCCCAGGTCCGAGCATTCTGGATAACAGGTCCCATACCTGTACTAATAAATAAAAACAGCATTTTATTCACAAAAACGCCTCTCTGAGCTCCCAAATACAGATTTGAGATTAGAATACAATTAACCAAAAGCAGAGTAGACATTGGTCGGTTTGTCAGTTGGACATGACGTATATGGAGCTGCTTTTTGGTTCCTAATGTCGATATTGTTCTGGCCGTTGGCCCTAATAAACCGACCAATAGAACCGTGGCCCCACAGTGTATGGCTATTTGTATGGTCCGTGCCCGCGGGGCAATTGGTTTGATAATGGAGAGTATCAGTGAGTCTATGGCCGTCTCTATGGGCCCCAGTGCAGCACAGAGTGAAGCCTAATGTGCCCCTCCCTGGGGCAAAACTGACACTTCCAAACCAATCAGACCCTGTGTTTCTCTCTCCTTGCAATGCTTTATTAGTGAGGGGATTGGGACTCCAGCGCTCAGGGACCACAGGAAGGAGTATCAGATATGGGGCCCCTCCGGCACCAAGCACAGCAGGAATTTGCCCCCACGGCCCCATGGTACCAGCCTTATAGAAAGCTCAGGGGGAGCAGCAGAATAATTGGACCCTCAGTAGCACATAATGAGCTGCTCAGCCAATACCATTTGTACCACTATCAGCAAATACCCCAATCCCCTGCTCCATCAGCAAAATACCCCCATCCCCTGCTCCATCAGCAAAATACCCCCATCCCCTGCTCCATCAGCAAAATACCCCCATCCCCTGCTCCATCAGCAAAATACCCCCATCCCCTGCTCCATCAGCAAAATACCCCAATCCCCTGCTCCATCAGCAAAATACCCCCATCCCCTGCTCCATCAGCAAAATACCCCAATCCCCTGCTCCATCAGCAAAATACCCCCATCCCCTGCTCCATCAGCAAAATACCCCCATCCCCTGCTCTATCAGCAAAATACCCCCATCCCCTGCTCCAGAGACCCCCTTCTCCCTCTCACATTGCCAGAGCAGCAGAGACGGCTGTGGGCTTAGCACTCTCTCTGCATTCCCTGCTGGATCCTTAAATGCACTGACTTAGCTTAACCCCCACCAGTGTAGGCTAAGGATCTGATGAGCCCCTGGGTGGGAAATATAAGGGAAGGAGACTATGAGGGCCAAAACTCTGCCACTGCAAAGTCAGCAGCTTCTATCAACTCAGGGACGGGCGCCTGGAAATGGCTCTCAGTTGGATATATTGTGCCCCAGTGCTGTGCCGTATACTCTGAGCAGCAGAGAGAAGGTTGGATCAGCAGATCCAGGGGATCCAGTGGCTCCCAAACTACTATGGATCGGGGATTAACTCATTGCTGGCGTCCTATATACTCCATGGCACTATAACAAGATACAGCTGTGTAACTACAGTACAGCCGGGGGAGAGAAACAGGGACCCGGCAGGCACCTTTCCTCCTGTAGGGGGCGATGTGATTATACCCCCTATACCCTTTTAATGTAAGTTAAAGAGATGGGAGAGATTATCGGCCAATACTAGAGACTGCACGGCCGCTGCATACAATATTATTGTACAATTTGTGCACAAAGCAGAGAAATCACCAGCGCTCCGTCTGACCCACTTATATGTTGGGTTGTAGTTACAGTACATAGGGATATAGTGGCAAAGACTGAAAAATGACTCATAATGATCCGCTCTGGATAGTAATGAGACCTGATTGCAAGTTCCCCTTGAGAGAGAAGGGAAATCCCAGACTGGGTGATTCCCTCCCAAATGGCAGGGGGTTTAGTTGCTGATTTAGTTGATTTTGCTCCAATAATTCCCACTTGGCTCCCAGTTGCTCTGTAGGAAGGGATAATCCCTCTCAGAATCTGCTTCTTCTAATAAATTCCTTCCCGTCTCCATAACAGAACCCTATTGGCCCCTGGTCCAACACTGTGCTGTTATTACCAATAATAAGTATTTATTACGTTTCAGTAGATCAGTATATATAATAGCAGGAAGGTATATACACACAAGCCATATACATGCAAGCAGGTCCGAACTGAGACCCAAAATAGACCATGGCATTCCCAGTACGGCCCAATAAATAGTGACTACTAAAGGGATCCCCTCTTGTATAAAGGCAGAGTGAAGTTACCCTTTAAAAGCTTCAGTCTGTACTGTAAGGCAGCGGTGTTGGACTGGGTGTCCGAGGCCCATCAGGGCTGTTACCCCAGGGGCCCCCACACTTAAGGGACCCTACTTCCTGGGCACTTACCCCCCACCAGCCCCATTCCCCTACCCCCGACGTGCATCTAGACTAACATTGGCACAATGGGGGGAGCCGACAGTACTTACAGGGCTGGGGCCCAACAGGTTTTTCCCAGTGTCCCGCCGGCCCAGTCCGACCCAGTTTAAGGCAGCAGTGTAGGTAAATAGGACTTATTACACAGTATTCAGGCCTGTGAGTGCCAGAGACAGATGGGATTGGCTGTCAGAATGAAAATCAGGGCCCTATTCCCAAACAAGAGCCCCAAATCACTATAAAATACATCATTATCTGTACCCCGGCCCCCCCCCCGGGCACAATCACCCCCACTCAGTGCCAGCAGCTTTGCTATAGGAATAATAAGAGACAAACAAGTTACCTGGGAAGGGAATGGAGAGCGTCTCGGTGCTGTCTCACACACTCACACTGGGAGGGGAGGTCTCACCAAATCCCCTTCCTAAATTTAGCAGCAGTCTCACCCCCAGCGGCGGCTGATAATGTGTCCCAGAAAGGAATGTCAGGGCTGGGAATGATCCACTTGGCCAGAAGCCCCCTTCACCTGTTGCTGAACTACAAACGGGGTAGCCTGGGAAATGTAGTCCGACAGATGCCCCAGAGACATTCCTGCCCCGCAGAAAGGGAAGGTGTTAGCTCTATAGGCTGGCATCGTTTCATATAATTTGTTGCAATAAAAAACCAGAAATCTGTCTGCTTGCGACTACTGAAACAATGTAGTGCAGCAACTTCTCTTCCCAGACTGCTACATTGTTTCAGGCATCAGAACCAGCAGTGCAGAGAAAATAAAGAGCCAGACGGGTACTTCCATGTCCTCTTGTCCTGCCCTGTATTCAGAGTGCGATTTATTACCATAAATATATATATATGGGCACCAACATGGGCACTAATTATATCATTTACCAAGTGCAGAGCAGGGTGCAAAATGCAAAAAAAGGGGTGCCACCCCCACATGTTTTTTTCCCCACTTTTCTGGGTTGCTGTGGGTCAGTTTGCCCCCCCAGGGGCAGCAGGGAGAAGCCATTGAATCCTGGGTGGGCAGTCGTCTCTGGGTCTCTGGGCTAATGAAGAGTAATTAGCAGCGGCCGAGCCCATAGCATCTCTTGGCAACACAATGGCCTGTATGTACCAAGCAGTGCAAAGTCATGTTGGGTTTGTTTGTGCTTCCCAGGCCTCCGTGCCCCCCACACTGACAGCACAGGGAGTATTGTAGTTATAAATAGCCCCCAAGTACTGTCCAACCCCCCACCATTTGGCAAACAGCCACTTATGTGAGGTGCTTATAGCCAGACCCTGACATGCAGCCTGTTACCCCCCTCTGCTCTGGATCTGCCCCCTGTGTCATTTCCCACAAACTGCCCCCCAACAGATACCCCTGTCCCCTAGCCCCCCCCCAGAACAATAAATCAGAGGTTGCTCTGACCATTTGCTGGGTTTGGATGTGGATTTGTCAGGCTTGATGTTGTGGGGCCCCTATAGGTGCAAGGTGTTTGGATCTGCCCCCCCCCCCTGTATCCACTCGCTACATTGCACCCCCAGTACCCAGCAGTGCATTGCACAGAACCCCGGGAAAGTCTATTTCCTAATGCCCCTTGTTCTGCAGCTCCCACTGTCTTTTCACCCAAGGGGCACCAATTGACCAAAGGGGCACCAATTTACCCAAGGGGCACCCATTTACCCAAGGGGCACCAATTAACTCAGGGGGCACCAGTTTACCCAAGGGGCACCAATTAACACAGGGAGCACCCATTTACCCAAGGGGCACCAATTAACTCAGGGGGCACCAGTTTACCCAAGGGGCACCAATTAACCCAGGGAGCACCCATTTACCCAAGGGGCACCCATTTACCCAAGGGGCACCAATTTACCCAAGGGGCACCAATTAACTCAAGGGGCACCAATTTACCCAAGGGGCACCAATTAACTCAAGGGGCACCAGTTTACCCAAGGGGCACCAATTTACCCAAGGGGTACTAATTAACCCAGGGGGCACCAATTTACCCAATCAGTTATAATTAACCCCCAAGTACTGTCCATCCCCCAACATTTGGCAAACAGCCACTTGTGAGGTCCTTATAGCCAGACCCTGACATGCAGCCTGTTACCCCCCTCTGCCCCCTGTGTCAATTACCACAAACTGCCCCCCAACAGATACCCCTGTCCCCCCACCCCCAGAACAGTAAATCAGAGGTTGGTCTGTCCAATTTACCCAAAAGGCACCAATTAACCCAAGGGGCACCAATTTACCCAAGCAGCACCAAGTTACCCAAGGGGCACCAATTAACCCAAGGGGCACCAATTAACTCAAGGGACACCAGTTTACCCAAGGGGCACCAATTAACCCAGGGAGCACCCATTTACCCAAGGGGCACCAATTTACCCAAGGGGCACCAATTAACTCAAGGGGCACCAGTTTACCCAAGGGGCACCAATTAACCCAGGGAGCACCCATTTACCCAAGGGGCACCAATTTACCCAAGGGGCACCAATTAACCCAGGGAGCACCCATTTACCCAAGGGGCACCAATTTACCCAAGGGGCACCCATTTACCCAAGGGGCACTAATTTACCCAAGGGGCACCAATTTACCCAAGGGGCACTAATTTACCCAAGGGGCACCAATTTACCCAAGGGGCACCCATTTACCCAAGGGGCACTAATTTACCCAAGGGGCACTAATTTACCCAAGGGGCACCAATTAACCCAGGGGCACCAATTTACCAAAGAGGCACCAATTCAGCCATGACTCTACCGCCCTGTGATTGCTCAGTCTCAGCCTAATTCCACCGCCCAATGACAGCGCAGTATAACTAAATCAGGAATGTACCATTGTGTTGAGTTGGAGAAACATGCCAACGGGGTGATGGGCACAAATTCTGCACAAGAACAGGCAGCACCACAGACACAGACAGTTTATAATGTGCCCCTATCACCCCGTTAGCAACACTATGCTTTGGTTGCACAGATTTAGTTAACAATAGCTAGAAAGAATCAGATTTTATATTGTTATTCTAGGAGAGGCTGAGGATGCTGGGAAGTGTAGTTTAGCAAGGGACAGGCAGTAACTGTTAGGGCACCTCTATGGGCACCTCTATGGGGCACACAGTGACCCCTCCCAGCAGGAGCAGGATGATATAAATAAATCCATTTCAGAGACCCAAATACCCATGGGAGTGGGTGGGCGTTACTGTGGGGGGGGGGGAACCCTATGGTGAGAGAGGGACATACAGATTGATACAATGAGTAAAACCTATCATTCCGGCAGGATGGAGGCTACAGCAGCGCAGCCGGGAATGGATATCGGCACAACGACGGCTCTGCCCCCATCATCTAAATCTCATTCCCCGGCAACCAATGCGCCAATCATTCCTTCCCTGAATTGCTCCATTGCACTATGATAAGTATGGGGATCCCTCTGTCTCTACCCCCTGGCTCTGGGTGGCCTATAGAGTGCAGCTGCTACTCTTATACTGACACACAGGCCAACAATGGCCACTAGCCAAAGTGGCAGCGAGCAGATGGTTCAGCTCCTGTTCATTTTCAGCTGCAATGAGACCTTTCATCCTGCCATGATATTTATGGGGCACGTTTTATCTCTAAATGACACTGTTACACAGCAAATAATTCCCTCTGCCATTTAACCTTTTATTCTTGTACCGACAAATGTATTTGTAGCTGTAATATTGGTGTGTAGGCGCCATCTCAGTGCCTTGTGCCTGAGTCTGAGCTTTCAGCCAGCGCTACCCATTAGAACTGCTTTCAGCTAACCTATTGTTTCTCCTACTCCCATGTAACTGGAGGAGTCCCAAGCCGGACTTGGATTTCTTACTATTGAGTGCTATTCTGATACCTACTGGGAGCTGCTATCTTGCTCCCTTCCCATTGGTTCTGCTGATCGGCTGCTGGGGGTGAGGGGGGGGGGATATCACTCCAACTTGCAGCGCAGCAGTAAAGTGTGCCTGAGTCTGAGCTTTCAGCCAGCGCTACACATTAGAACTGCTTTCAGCTAACCTATTGTTTCTCCTACTCCCATGTAACTGTTGGTAGGATCATAGGCGGAGGATGACTTTTTTGTTTGGGGAGGCTAAAGATGGCCCATACACAGACTGACCTACAGCTAAGGCTGATGCCACATGCAGCGTAGGGCTGATTTTTTTGGCAAGCGGAAAAAAGCTTGCCGAAAATTCAGCCCTACGTCTGCTACTTGTGCCTGCACCCGAATGAATGGAATACGCTCGGGTGCAGGCACATGTAGCCGATATACGTATGAAAACGCAAGACTTTGCATTCTCGCTCGTTTTCGTGCATATATCGGCTACATGTGCCTGCACCCGAGCGTATCCCATTCATTCGGGTGCAGGCACAAGTAGCAGGCGTAGGGCTGAATTTTCGGCAAGCTTTTTTCCGCTTGCCAAAAAAATCAGCCCTACGCTGCATGTGGCATCAGCCTAATGTGACACTTAGTGGATTCACTGCTGGTGTAAAAAATTAACCTCCCAACTACCTCTTGCCGTTCCCACTGATTCCCAGGGATACTGTGCAAAAGTGCGGGTGGGGGGGATTTTTTTAACCCTAAAATGCTTAGGATGTAAAAGCATTCATACGTGCACTTCTGTTAGGGGTTCTCTATACATTTGTGTTCAGTTAGGTTAAAGGGGTAGTTCACCTTTAAAGGAACAGTAACACCAAAAAATTAAAGTGTATAAAAGTAATTACAATATAATGTACTGTTGCCCTGCATTGCTACAACTGGTGTGTTTGCCTCAGAAAGACTACTATAGTTTATATAAGTAAGATGCTGTGTAGCCCCGGGGGCAGCCATTCAAAGGAGAAAAGGCACAGGCACATAGCAGATAACAGATAAACCCCCATTATATGGGACTTATCTACTAGTTATCTGCTATGTAACCTGTGCCTTTTCTCCTTTTTTCCAGCTTGAATGGCTGCCCCCGGGGCTACACAGCGGGGTATTTATATAAACTATAGTAGGGTTTCTGTAGCAAACACCCCAGCTGTACCGGTGCAGGAATGGCTGCCCCCGGGGCTACACAGCGGGATATTTATATAAACTATAGTAGGGTTTCTGTAGCAAACACCCCAGCTGTACCAGTGCAGGAATGGCTGCCCCCGGGGCTACACAGCGGGGTATTTATATAAACTATAGTAGGGTTTCTGTAGCAAACACCCCAGCTGTACCAGTGCAGGAACGGCTGCCCCCGGGGCTACACAGCAGGGTATTTATATAAACTATAGTAGGGTTTCTGTAGCAAACACCCCAGCTGTACCAGTGCAGGAATGGCTGCCCCCGGGGCTACACAGCGGGGTATTTATATAAACTATAGTAGGGTTTCTGTAGCAAACACCCCAGCTGTACCAGTGCAGGAATGGCTGCCCCCGGGGCTACACAGCGGGGTATTTATATAAACTATAGTAGGGTTTCTGTAGCAAACACCCCAGTTGTACCAGTGCAGGAATGGCTGCCCCCGGGGCTACACAGCGGGGTATTTATATAAACTATAGTAGGGTTTCTGTAGCAAACACCCCAGTTGTACCAGTGCAGGAATGGCTGCCCCCGGGGCTACACAGCGGGGTATTTATATAAACTATAGTAGGGTTTCTGTAGCAAACACCCCAGCTGTACCAGTGCAGGAATGGCTGCCCCCGGGGTTACACAGCGGGGTATTTATATAAACTATAGTAGGGTTTCTGTAGCAAACACCCCAGCTGTACCAGTGCAGGAATGGCTGCCCCCGGGGCTACACAGCAGGGTATTTATATAAACTATAGTAGGGTTTCTGTAGCAAACACCCCAGCTGTACCAGTGCAGGAATGGCTGCCCCCGGGGCTACACAGCGGGGTATTTATATAAACTATAGTAGGGTTTCTGTAGCAAACACCCCAGCTGTACCAGTGCAGGAATGGCTGCCCCCGGGGTTACACAGCGGGGTATTTATATAAACTATAGTAGGGTTTCTGTAGCAAACACCCCAGCTGTACCAGTGCAGGAATGGCTGCCCCCGGGGCTACACAGCAGGGTATTTATATAAACTATAGTAGGGTTTCTGTAGCAAACACCCCAGCTGTACCAGTGCAGGAATGGCTGCCCCCGGGGCTACACAGCGGGGTATTTATATAAACTATAGTAGGGTTTCTGTAGCAAACACCCCAGCTGTACCAGTGCAGGAATGGCTGCCCCCGGGGCTACACAGCGGGGTATTTATATAAACTATAGTAGGGTTTCTGTAGCAAACACCCCAGCTGTACCAGTGCAGGAATGGCTGCCCCCGGGGCTACACAGCGGGGTATTTATATAAACTATAGTAGGGTTTCTGTAGCAAACACCCCAGCTGTACCAGTGCAGGAACGGCTGCCCCCGGGGCTACACAGCGGGGTATTTATATAAACTATAGTAGGGTTTCTGTAGCAAACACCCCAGCTGTACCAGTGCAGGAATGGCTGCCCCCGGGGCTACACAGCGGGGTATTTATATAAACTATAGTAGGGTTTCTGTAGCAAACACCCCAGCTGTACCAGTGCAGGAATGGCTGCCCCCAGGGCTACACAGCGGGGTATTTATATAAACTATAGTAGGGTTTCTGTAGCAAACACCCCAGCTGTACCAGTGCAGGAACGGCTGCCCCCGGGGCTACACAGCAGCTTATTTATATAGTAGCTTTTCTGTAGCAAAAACACCAGTTTTTTGCAGAGCAACAGCACATTATATTTTAATTACTTTAAAACACTTTAATTTTTTGATGTTACTGTTCCTTTAAATTAACTTTTAATATGATGTAGACACTGATATTCTGAGACAATTTGCAATTGGTCCTCTTTTATTTTTAATGGTTTTTCGGTTATTTAGCTTTTTGTTCAGCAGCTCTCCATTTGGTATTTCAGCAGCTATCTGGTTGCTAGGGTCTTATATACCAGGTAGTGGTTTAAACAAGAGATGGGAATATGAATAGTTAAGGGGCCTGCATGGAAAAATAAAACTTTAGCTTCACAGAGCAATACTTTTTGGTCAGTGACCCTCATTTGAAAGCTGGAAAGAGGCAGAAGCAAAAGGCAAATTATTCAAAAACTATATAAAATTAACTAGGAAGACCAATTGCAAAGTTGCTAGGAATAGGCCATTCTATAATATACTACAAGTTAACTTAAAAGTGAACCTCCCCATTAGATGTGTTTAAGTTAGCTTTATAGAAAGTGAGGCAGCAGGTACTGACATCCCAGGCACATTATATACAGCGAGACACAGTCTATATATACAAAACCAGCACATTATATGCCATGAGGAGCAGTGGGTACAGATGGCAGATATTCAGGCCCTGGCACTATAACACTGGCACTGATACACAGCATTGGCCCCACTGTAACTTACTATAAATGAACAAAAAATAGAATGTGCAAAAAACCATAACAAATATATAAAAACACAATGAGCTTTGTCACGGGGGAAAAATTAACTTACCCTCCATCTGTTAGGGTAGGGGATATTATAAATGTCAGATGACAAAAAACAATTTAATTTCAGCTAGTGGGTCAGCCTTTAGAACATATACAGTATAGTACCTGTGTATAGTGCCCTGTGTATAGTGCCCTGTGTATAGTGCCCTGTGTATAGTGCCTGGGTATAGTACCTGTGTATAGTGCCTGGGTATAGTACCTGTGTATAGTACCTGGGTATAGTACCTGTGTATAGTACCTGGGTATAGTACCTGTGTATAGTGCCTGGGTATAGTACCTGTGTATAGTACCTGTGTATAGTACCTGTGTATAGTGCCTGGGTATAGTGCCTGTGTATAGTACCTGGGTATAGTACCTGTGTATAGTACCTGTGTATAGTACCTGTGTATAGTGCCTGGGTATAGTGCCTGTGTATAGTACCTGGGTATAGTACCTGTGTATAGTACCTGTGTATAGTACCTGTGTATAGTGCCTGGGTATAGTACCTGTGTATAGTGCCTGGGTATAGTACCTGTGTATAGTACCTGGGTATAGTACCTGTGTATAGTACCTGTGTATAGTACCTGTGTATAGTGCCTGGGTATAGTACCTGGGTATAGTGCCCTGTGTATAGTGCCTGGGTATAGTACCTGTGTATAGTGCCCTGTGTATAGTGCCTGGGTATAGTGCCTGTGTATAGTGCCTGTGTATAGTGCCTGTGTATAGTACCTGTGTATAGTACCTGTGTATAGTGCCTGGGTATAGTGCCTGTGTATAGTGCCTGTGTATAGTGCCTGTGTATAGTACCCGTGTATAGTACCCGTGTATAGTGCCTGGGTATAGTGCCTGTGTATAGTGCCTGTGTATAGTGCCTGGGTATAGTGCCTGTGTATAGTACCTGTGTATAGTACCTGTGTATAGTACCTGTGTATAGTGCCTGGGTATAGTGCCTGTGTATAGTACCCGTGTATAGTACCCGTGTATAGTGCCTGGGTATAGTGCCTGTGTATAGTGCCTGTGTATAGTGCCTGGGTATAGTGCCTGTGTATAGTGCCTGTGTATAGTACCCGTGTATAGTACCTGTGTATAGTACCTGTGTATAGTACCTGTGTATAGTGCCTGGGTATAGTGCCTGTGTATAGTGCCTGTGTATAGTGCCTGTGTATAGTACCCGTGTATAGTGCCTGGGTATAGTGCCTGGGTATAGTGCCTGTGTATAGTGCCTGTGTATAGTACCCGTGTATAGTACCTGTGTATAGTACCTGTGTATAGTACCTGTGTATAGTGCCTGGGTATAGTGCCTGTGTATAGTGCCTGTGTATAGTGCCTGTGTATAGTACCCGTGTATAGTGCCTGGGTATAGTGCCTGTGTATAGTGCCTGTGTATAGTGCCTGTGTATAGTACCTGGGTATAGTACCCGTGTATAGTGCCTGGGTATAGTGCCTGTGTATAGTGCCTGTGTATAGTGCCTGGGTATAGTGCCTGTGTATAGTACCTGTGTATAGTACCTGTGTATAGTACCTGTGTATAGTGCCTGGGTATAGTGCCTGTGTATAGTACCCGTGTATAGTACCCGTGTATAGTGCCTGGGTATAGTGCCTGTGTATAGTGCCTGTGTATAGTGCCTGGGTATAGTGCCTGTGTATAGTACCTGTGTATAGTACCTGTGTATAGTGCCTGTGTATAGTGCCTGTGTATAGTGCCTGTGTATAGTACCCGTGTATAGTACCCGTGTATAGTGCCTGGGTATAGTGCCTGTGTATAGTGCCTGTGTATAGTGCCTGGGTATAGTGCCTGTGTATAGTGCCTGTGTATAGTACCCGTGTATAGTACCTGTGTATAGTACCTGTGTATAGTGCCTGGGTATAGTGCCTGTGTATAGTGCCTGGGTATAGTACCTGGGTATAGTACCTGTTTATAGTGCTTGCGTATAGTGCCTGGGTATAGTGCCTGTGTATAGTGCCTGGGTATAGTACCTGTGTATAGTACCTGTGTATAGTACCTGTGTATAGTGCCTGGGTATAGTGCCTGTGTATAGTACCTGGGTATAGTACCTGTGTATAGTACCTGTGTATAGTACCTGTGTATAGTGCCTGGGTATAGTGCCTGTGTATAGTACCTGGGTATAGTACCTGTGTATAGTACCTGTGTATAGTACCTGTGTATAGTGCCTGGGTATAGTACCTGTGTATAGTGCCTGGGTATAGTACCTGTGTATAGTACCTGGGTATAGTACCTGTGTATAGTACCTGTGTATAGTACCTGTGTATAGTGCCTGGGTATAGTACCTGGGTATAGTGCCCTGTGTATAGTGCCTGGGTATAGTACCTGTGTATAGTGCCCTGTGTATAGTGCCTGGGTATAGTGCCTGTGTATAGTGCCTGTGTATAGTGCCTGTGTATAGTACCTGTGTATAGTACCTGTGTATAGTGCCTGGGTATAGTGCCTGTGTATAGTGCCTGTGTATAGTGCCTGTGTATAGTACCCGTGTATAGTACCCGTGTATAGTGCCTGGGTATAGTGCCTGTGTATAGTGCCTGTGTATAGTGCCTGGGTATAGTGCCTGTGTATAGTACCTGTGTATAGTACCTGTGTATAGTACCTGTGTATAGTGCCTGGGTATAGTGCCTGTGTATAGTACCCGTGTATAGTACCCGTGTATAGTGCCTGGGTATAGTGCCTGTGTATAGTGCCTGTGTATAGTGCCTGGGTATAGTGCCTGTGTATAGTGCCTGTGTATAGTACCCGTGTATAGTACCTGTGTATAGTACCTGTGTATAGTACCTGTGTATAGTGCCTGGGTATAGTGCCTGTGTATAGTGCCTGTGTATAGTGCCTGTGTATAGTACCCGTGTATAGTGCCTGGGTATAGTGCCTGGGTATAGTGCCTGTGTATAGTGCCTGTGTATAGTACCCGTGTATAGTACCTGTGTATAGTACCTGTGTATAGTACCTGTGTATAGTGCCTGGGTATAGTGCCTGTGTATAGTGCCTGTGTATAGTGCCTGTGTATAGTACCCGTGTATAGTGCCTGGGTATAGTGCCTGTGTATAGTGCCTGTGTATAGTGCCTGTGTATAGTACCTGGGTATAGTACCCGTGTATAGTGCCTGGGTATAGTGCCTGTGTATAGTGCCTGTGTATAGTGCCTGGGTATAGTGCCTGTGTATAGTACCTGTGTATAGTACCTGTGTATAGTACCTGTGTATAGTGCCTGGGTATAGTGCCTGTGTATAGTACCCGTGTATAGTACCCGTGTATAGTGCCTGGGTATAGTGCCTGTGTATAGTGCCTGTGTATAGTGCCTGGGTATAGTGCCTGTGTATAGTACCTGTGTATAGTACCTGTGTATAGTGCCTGTGTATAGTGCCTGTGTATAGTGCCTGTGTATAGTACCCGTGTATAGTACCCGTGTATAGTGCCTGGGTATAGTGCCTGTGTATAGTGCCTGTGTATAGTGCCTGGGTATAGTGCCTGTGTATAGTGCCTGTGTATAGTACCCGTGTATAGTACCTGTGTATAGTACCTGTGTATAGTGCCTGGGTATAGTGCCTGTGTATAGTGCCTGGGTATAGTGCCTGGGTATAGTACCTGTTTATAGTGCTTGCGTATAGTGCCTGGGTATAGTGCCTGTGTATAGTACCTGTGTATAGTACCTGTGTATAGTGCCTGGGTATAGTACCTGTGTATAGTACCTGGGTATAGTACCTGGGTATAGTGCCTGGGTATAGTACCTGGGTATAGTGCCTGTGTATAGTGCCTGGGTATAGTACCTGTGGGATGAAAACTGCAGCAAAGTTCAAAGCTGGCTCATGGGTAAACTTACAGTCTGCAGATTCTTCTTTTTTAAGTCTTCATTTCTGCAGTTTGCAAAATTTCCCGATCCCTGTCTGCATCTGTGTCTTGATTGGTCAATTTTACTGTCTGTCAAGAAAGCTGTGCTCTGACTGGAGAATATGCAAGAAGAAAGATCCAATCAGAGCACAGCTGATTAGAGCAGAACCCGGAGCTTGCAGGGACAGGAGAAGATTTGCAGGACAGCACAGAAACGGAGCCAGGTTTTTTTATTTTTTTATTTTTAGGGTGCCAGAGCAGGTTTGGGGAGGCTTAGCCTCCCCAAGCCTTATTGAAAATCCGCCTATGGGTAGGATCCAAGTCACACAATACAGGGTTTCTCCTGCTTGGGTGCTATTCTCCTATCTACCACTAGGGGAGTACATTTGTCAATTTAAGTTTTCTCATAGCATAGAGAAATACCATAAAACTATGGCACATAGGGATTCCCCTGTACTAAGCACAATTCAGCAGGAACAGCCCCCTAAGTTTGCTCATAGCCTGTACAGAGAGATACCATAAAACTATGGCACATAGGGATTCCCCTGTACTAAGCACAATTCAGCAGGAACAGCCCCTAAGTTTGCTCATAGCCTGTACAGAGAGATACCATAAAACTATGGCACATAGGGATTCCCCTGTACTAAGCACAATTCAGCAGGAACAGCCCCCTAAGTTTGCCCATAGCCTGTACAGAGATACCATAAAACTATAGAACATAGGGATTCCCCTGTACTAAGCACAATTCAGCAGGAACAGCCCCCTAAGTTTGCTTATAGCCTGTACAGAGAGATACCATAAAACTGTGGCACATAGGGATTCCCCTGTACTAAGCACAATTCAGCAGGAACAGCCCCCTAAGTTTGCTTATAGCCTGTACAGAGAGATACCATAAAACTATGGCACATAGGGATTCCCCTGTACTAAGCACAATTCAGCAGGAACAGCCCCCTAAGTTTGCTTATAGCCTGTACAGAGAGATACCATAAAACTATGGCACATAGGGATTCCCCTGTACTAAGCACAATTCAGCAGGAACAGCCCCCTAAGTTTGCTCATAGCCTGTACAGAGAGATACCATAAAACTATGGCACATAGGGATTCCCCTGTACTAAGCACAATTCAGCAGGAACAGCCCCCTAAGTTTGCCCATAGCCTGTACAGAGAGATACCATAAAACTATGGCACATAGGGATTCTCCTGTACTAAGCACAATTCAGCAGGAACAGCCCCCTAAGTTTGCTCATAGCCTGTACAGAGACATACCATAAAACTATTGCACATAGGGATTCCCCTGTACTAAGCACAATTCAGCAGGAACAGCCCCCTAAGTTTGCTCATAGCCTGTACAGAGAGATACCATAAAACTATGGCACATAGGGATTCCCCTGTACTAAGCACAATTCAGCAGGAACAGCCCCCTAAGTTTGCCCATAGCCTGTACAGAGAGATACCATAAAACTATGGCACATAGGGATTCCCCTGTACTAAGCACAATTCAGCAGGAACAGCCCCCTAAGTTTGCCCATAGCCTGTACAGAGAGATACCATAAAACTATGGCACATAGGGATTCCCCTGTACTAAGCACAATTCAGCAGGAACAGCCCCCTAAGTTTGCTCATAGCCTGTACAGAGAGATACCATAAAACTATGGCACATAGGGATTCCCCTGTACTAAGCACAATTCAGCAGGAACAGCCCCCTAAGTTTGCTCATAGCCTGTACAGAGAGATACCATAAAACTATGGCACATAGGGAGCCAGTGTATGTATGTGTGTAACTGGGGGGCGCAGCACCCACAAAATCCCCATTCACTGTCTCCATTCTGCAGACCCTGCTTGCCCAGCCGGGGGCGCTACGAGGGGCTCAGTAATACAGTATCTCTGTTGGAATTTTTAGCTGAAAGGGAAAAATTCAAAAGAAGCTGAAATGAAGTTGGGAGAAGCAGCGAAGCAGATGATTGGCTTATACACCAACATCTCCTTATCAGCCCTCACAGAATGGGAACTTGTAACTGCCACTGCCCATAACAACCAATCAGATGTCCGCTTTTAAACCCCAAGTAAAAAATGCTTGCTGATTGGTTGCTATGGGTAACGACATTTGGTGAAAACTTTCCCTCTGGTATTAAGTTACTCTATACAGGTTGGATAAGGAATGGGCGGGGAGGGGGTGTAACCATCAATTCATCTGCTAATTACAGGTTCTGCCCCGAAAATATGGGCAAAAGCGAATGTGTCCTGAACTCACGTCACTCAAACTGTATATTTTTATTAATAATAATCTCTTTAGTACAGTGAGAAACCTGCTGCTCATATTGGTGACACTTTGCTGACATCTAGTGGCCAAATCTGTGTATTACAAATCATTGTCTGAACCAAAACAGGAATTAGAGGTGTAAAAAGGAATTAAGGGGGGGGGGGGACGGTCAGGTTTTATTAACTTTTACTATGTTATAGAAGGGCCAATTCTAACCAACCTTTCCATTAGTCTTTATTATTTGTTTTTCATAATTTTTCAAATATTTGCCTTCTTCTAACTCTCTGCAGTTTTTAAATGGGGGGTCACCGACCCCTGAGCCAAAAGACCATTGCTACAGCTACAGTTTTCTACTCTATATTCCTTATGTATCTATTCAGGTCCTTCTCCTATTCATATATCAGTCTTTCATTCAAACCACTCCCTGGTTACTAAGGTAATTTGGATCCTAGCAACCAAATAGCTGCTGAAAACTCCCAGCTGGAGAGCTGCCGAACAAAAACTGAAATAATTAAAAAACTGCAAGTATTAAAAAATAAAGACCAATTGCAAATTTTCTCAGAATATTACTCTCTACATTATACTAAAAGTTAACTAAAAGATGAACAACCCCTTTCAGAGAAATTCCATCATTTCGATGCCACAAGTGATTTATTTTCTCCCCCTACATGCCGACAGAAAGTTCCAGTATCCAGGAGCCAATGGGAATATGCCTAACAGCACTTGTTATCCTATCGCCAGTCTCTAGCAGCCGCCTACTGGCACTATCACAAATTGGGAAAACTGGGATGAAGAGAAACATATTTTTATATAATATTTCTAATTTGTTCTATTTTTCCTATGGCCATTAAGCATCGGGCATCTAACCTACTGCCTGCCCATCAACTCTTCCCTTGCCCTGCCAGATTCTACCCCCTATCCTGCTCCATCTCCCCCCCACTACTCTGTGCGGGGTCCCGGAATGAGAATTCCCCCATATTAGGGCTACAGAGGAAAGTATATACTCATATACCCCTCAAGATTAGTTAAAAAAAATGTGAATTTAGTCGATTAAAACAATAGCTACCCCCATGGATTTAGGCTAAATCTTGACTGGTATATGAGTATATACATTTTGTAGCTGTAATACCCTCTGTTGGTCACTAGGGGGAGTCTCTTTATTCTACTCAGTTTAGTTTGGTTTTCCCTACAGGGGAAAGTGTTTGGGTCTCACAGGAGACAGTAAATGTACTGCTGGTTCTGACTCCCCAAACTCACATCTAACAGAAGCTGATTAAGAGACCTGGGAGGGAAATGTGCCAGTAGCAGCCACTTACTGGGCCCTGGGGGGGGGAACCGGTTATTCCATCCCAGTGACTGCCCCCGGGAACACAATACAGTTTCATGTGAAACGGCGCGTCGGGACCTGCCCATTGGATCATGTTACTGAGCGACTGGAACCCGATACCTGCGCCTCCTGCTGCATCATGGGAACTATTGTACCTACAGGTATATGGATTTGGTTTCATATCTGGGGCAGTGTTAGCCCTGTGCCCCTCTACCCACACCTAGAGGATATATGATAATGTACCCCCTACTGTAAATGATAAGGATATTAGCAGTCACTGAGGGGTTCTGTGCCCCCCATATAAAGGCACAAGGCTGCAGGCTGAGTTATACAGGGAACTCTGAGTATCACTCATGTATTATAAGGGATAATGTACCCCCTACTGTAAATGATAAGGATATTAGCAGTCACTGAGGGGTTCTGTGCCCCCCATATAAAGGCACAAGGCTGCAGGCTGAGTTATACAGGGAACTCTGAGTATCACTCATGTATTATAAGGGATGATGTACCCCCTACTGTAAATGATAAGGATATTAGCAGTCACTGAGGGGTTCTGTGCCCCCCATATAAAGGCACAAGGCTGCAGGCTGAGTTATACAGGGAACTCTGAGTATCACTCATGTATTATAAGGGGTACTGTACCCCCTACTGTAAATGATAAGGATATTAGCAGTCACTGAGGGGTTCTGTGCCCATATAAAGGCACAAGGCTGCAGGCTGAGTTATACAGGGAACTCTGAGTATCACTCATGTATTATAAGGGATAATGTACCCCCTACTGTAAATGATAAGGATATTAGCAGTCACTGAGGGGTTCTGTGCCCCCCATATAAAGGCACAAGGCTGCAGGCTGAGTTATACAGGGAACTCTGAGTATCACTCATGTATTATAAGGGATAATGTACCCCCTACTATAAATGATAAGGATATTAGCAGTCACTGAGGGGTTCTGTGCCCCCAATATAAAGGCACAAGGCTGCAGGCTGAGTTATACAGGGAACTCTGAGTATCACTCATTTATTATAAGGGATAATGTACCCCCTACTGTAAATGATAAGGATATTAGCAGTCACTGAGGGGTTCTGTGCCCATATAAAGGCACAAGGCTGCAGGCTGAGTTATACAGGGAACTCTGAGTATCACTCATGTATTATAAGGGATAATGTACCCCCTACTGTAAATGATAAGGATATTAGCAGTCACTGAGGGGTTCTGTGCCCCCCATATAAAGGCACAAGGCTGCAGGCTGAGTTATACAGGGAACTCTGAGTATCACTCATGTATTATAAGGGATAATGTACCCCCTACTGTAAATGATAAGGATATTATCAGTCACTGAGGGGTTCTGTGCCCATATAAAGGCACAAGGCTGCAGGCTGAACCTTTTAGTGGCTGTTCCATTATCCGTTTAAGCTCCCGGTATCCCTGTATATATTAGTAATGAGCAATAAAGTGCTAATTAGAGGAACATATGGGGCCCAGTAAAACTGTAGATTAACCAGTAATTAACAGTCTCAGTGATTCTGGGGGTTTCTGTACAAGGGAAACGCTGTAGAATAAAAGTGATATATTATTTATATATAAACCATCCTGTACATTTGGGACATGGGGGAGGGAGCAGTTGGGCGACACAGACAGAACCACAATCTATTGGGGGTGGGGGGAACACCAGGGAAACTTCTAGAATCCTCAGATAGAAGGGCTGAACTGGTAACATCCCATAGACCTGCCCCCTCCCCTGATTCTGCACAATTTGCCTCCCTGGGGGGCTAATGAGCCCTCCGACCCAGATACACAGAGCCGTATTGGCCATAACCATAAGGCGCCTGGGAAAATAACTGTAAAGCAATTTGCAAAATATCATAGTGAGACCTGAGTTTCTGGGGGGCCGGGGGGCATCTCCAGTCTCATTTCTATTCCATTCAGCTGTTGCTGAACTACAACTCCCAACACTCTGCTGAAGCCTTGGATATGATAGTATATAACTCAGCTGTGACAAAATATAATATATATAACACTATATTGGCCCAGTACCAGCTTAGCAAACACAGAGCATTGGTTACAATGGACGCTCTCTCTCAGCTGGGAGAGAAGGGAGTGGTGTTGTTGAACTACACCATTCAGCAGCACAAACAGGATTTTGGACGCCAGTGGTTCTTAACCAGATAACAAATGTTTATTTAGCAAAACAGAGAGGCAGTACCTGTATAGTACCCGGGTATCACTGCGGGAGTATGGTTACCCCAATATTCACGCACAGACCATAACTCACTGACACCCACTCTCCAGACTTGGTAGGTTCCCACTTTTCCTCAGTGACACCTGAATCACCTTGAGTGAAATCTCCAGGGAAATCCTATAACCTGATTCCCTACCAGCGACTCCTCCAGGGAGAGACACCCCCAAACTATCCTCCTACGTTGGAGCTCAGAGCTGCCTTTTCTAACTTCCCCCCATCTGTCTTACACTGTGCTACTGTAATAGGAGCCCACCCACCGCTATCTACCTACCTACCCCCATCTACTAACCTACTTACCACTATCTACATACCTACCCCTATCTACCTACCTACTGCTATGTACCTACCTATGCCTATCTACCTACCTACCGATAGCTACAGTACCTACCTACTTACCACTATCTACCTACCTATCTTATTCATGGGGCCCCTGTTTCCCCAATTCACTAAGGGGTGACCAGTAACCCAAAACAATTGCCAAGGCCCAGGTTGCAGTTCACACTTCTGCCTATAACAGACATAGGATCAGGGCAAAGGTTCGGAACCAGAATCAGGCAGTGCCGGGTCAAAACCAAAACAGCAGTGCAGTACAAAGTCACGATCCGGAAGAGAAGTCAAACAGGCAAAGGGGGTCGGTCCAGGCAGAGTTCAGTGGAAGTCAGAATACAGGCAGAGTCAGGATACAGGCAGGTTTGGGTCAGAACCAGACAGAACAGGAAGCCGACCCAGGAGCTGTGCTAGATAGACCAGTAACAGGCTTGGAAGGAACTGAGAGGGGGGATTTATAGGCTGGATAATAAGGGGTGGGGAAATAGAGACCCCCTATAGCCCCCATTCCTGCCTGGGAAACTAAGGATATTACTGAAGGGAACCAGGAACCCGGCAGTCGGCTCAGATAGGTGAGAGGTAAGGAAAGTGCATAGTAATCAGTGAGTTCCTTGTTCCAATCCCAGCAAGGTGTTATCTCCCTCCCTCGGGCCATGGATCCGCCCTATTCAGCAGGTAGAGGCCAAAGGGGAGGAGCTGTGAGCCCCCAGGTACTGTATCATCCCCTCCCTGGGCCAATAGCAGAAAACTACCCAACCCTGGGGGTATCAAGGTTACAGAACTGGAATTTAGCAAATAGAGGGGCAATTAGACTGTAGGGGATGTCATATAACCCTATGGGTCCCTTAGTGCTTATATCTGTTTTATCTCCCCAGGGGGCCCCCTCAAGCACTGGTGTTTGGTGGGAGGGAAGCAGAGAGCATTACATGGTGGGGGGGGGGGTAAATAACAACTCGGGGGGGTTTCTTGTCCCCATGTCACCCAACTCTCCCAAGTCCCAAGCAGGCAATGCCACTAAATGCCCCTTCTGCCTGCCCCAGAGCCTCTCTTTAGTTCATAGGACTGACCCCCTCACTATATAACTGGACCTGTGGCTTTGGGCAGAACTACAGGGGGCGCTGAGGTTGAGCCCAGTGTCAGGCTGTGGCGGGGCACATGGAATGGGGGCAGATCTGACAGAGGGGGCAGAATGAGGACTGAAATTAGGATTGAATCTTGGTGAATGGGTTTTGGGGGTGGAAAAAACAGTCCCCTGACCCAAACCAAAAAGCAAGGAAGACTGACATCTCCGCAGCCAATTGGACACCAGAGTGTAAAGGTGGCCATACACGCACCGATATTATCGTACAAAACCTCGTTTCGTACGATAATCGGTGCGTGTATGGTATGTCAGCGAGCCGACCGATATCGCAGGAAGCTGCTGAAATCGGTCGGCTCGTCGATCGGCCAGGTTAGAAAATTTTGATCGGGCGCCATAGAAGGCGCCTGACCAAAATTCTCCCTTCAGAGCTGAATCGGCAGAAGGAGGTAGAAATCCTATTGTTTCTACCTCCTTACCTGCCGATTCAGCCCTGAATGGTGTGTGGCGGATCTGACGATGTTTCGTGCGACCGATGGTCGTACGAAACATCGTCGGATCGCCACGTGTATGGCCAGCTTTAGGGCCCCATGGGCCCTGATTAATGGATACATAAAAGTAGCGCACAAAGCCCACCCTGCAGAAACCACAACTCACCCCCGGTCATTGGGGCAGATAATGATCCAATATGGATTTAACCCTAATTCCTTTCACTCTAAATGGGAACATGGAATATGGACCATTATCCCCCTAATGGCACGGGATTAGCCTTCTGTTATAGGAGCATTTATTCCTGTCACTTTCTAATTACCCAGAACAACCACAGGCTACGGGGCCCCTCTGCGGCCAACCTGCAGTATAAAAGGCTGGTTATTGGGATGATTACAATTGGCCAATCACATCCCTCCAACAGCAAACTCCAGGCCAAACTATCCAGCTGCAATGCCATTATCCGCCAGCAGATGGGGCAGTGTAGCCTGTGACAAATATACACGGTGACGTTTTCACTGTTTTTCAAAAATGTAAAGGGCAACTCCACCCAAAAAATATTTGTAATACTTTGCATCTTCTAAGCAACTTCCCGACATACATTTAGTTAACCATTTCCCTGCTTCTCAGGGAACCAGAACCAGAAAAGAGACAAACAACTCTGTCAACAGCAATGAGAACTAAAAAAACCACTGAAATTGCAAAAATAATATATGTTGAAACGGTGGCTAGAATGACACTTTCAAAATTTGTGGGATAATTTGTGGGACAATTAGTGAGCGCAGTTCCCTGTGACATTTTGGCCGGACTGGTTTGCAGCCACTGGGGAACATCCCTCCCACCCCCTCGTTACTCACAAGAGGATATTTACTCAGCAGGTTTCTCACAACAGATACCAAAGCACTGGAGCTTCCTTGCCTTGCAGCAAGGAATTATGGGAGGGAGAATGCAAATAAGCCCGTTTTGCCACAGGGCATTAAGCGAGACTCACTTTTAAATGGGGCACAGGGCGCCCCCCCTGCCGTAAGGAAACACCAGGTTAATAGGCGCGACAGCTACAGATTCAGGGATCTACGGGAAAAGGTGTCCTGGGAATCACACAGAATGATCCTGGGTTTCTTGCCCTTTGGAGAGATTATAAAACCCCAGTAAAACAATATACCCCCATTCCTGGGGCATAAGGAGGGGCTGGGGGTATCTACGGGCCCTGCTAATTGCTCAGGGGCGAGGCACAGGTTATTATCAGGCAGTTGGGGTTGTACGTCACACCTAGGATATGGGGGGTCACACCTACGGTATTGGGGGGGGTCACACCTAGGGTATGGGGGGATCACACCTAGGGTATGGGGGGTTCACACCTAGGGTATGGGGGGGTCACACCTAGGGTATGGGGGATCACACCTAGGGTATGGGGGGGTTCACACCTAGGGTATGGGGGGGGTCACACCTACGGTATTGGGGGGGTCACACCTAGGGTATGGGGGATCACACCTAGGGTATGGGGGGTTCACACCTAGGGTATGGGGGGGTCACACCTAGGGTATGGGGGATCACACCTAGGGTATGGGGGGGTTCACACCTAGGGTATGGGGGATCACACCTAGGGTATGGGGGGGTCACACCTAGGGTATGGGGGGGTCACACCTAGGGTATGGAGGGATCACACCTAGGGTATGGGGATCACACTAGGGTATGGGGGATCACACCTAGGGTATGGGGGGTTCACACCTAGGGTATGGGGGGATCACACCTAGGGTATGGGGGGATCACACCTAGGGTATGGGGGTTCACACTTAGGGTTGGGGGATCACACCTAGGGTATGGGGGATCACACCTAGGGTATGGGGGGGTTCACACCTAGGGTATGGGGGGTTCACACCTAGGGTATGGGGGATCACACCTAGGGTATGGGGGGGTCACACCTAGGGTATGGGGGGGGGGGGTCACACCTAGGGTATGGAGGGATCACACCTAGGGTATGGGGGGGTCACACCTAGGGTATGGGGGATCACACCTAGGGTATGGGGGGGTCACACCTAGGGTATGGGGGATCACACCTAGGGTATGGGGGGGTCACACCTAGGGTATGGAGGGATCACACCTAGGGCATGGGGGGGTCACACCTAGGGTATGGAGGGGTCACACCTAGGGTATGGGGGGATCACACCTAGGGTATGGGGGGGTCACACCTAGGGAAACGGGGGGGTCACACCTAGAGTATGGGGGAGCTCACACCCAGGGTATGGGGTAGATCTGCTTCTCAATAAGTGTAGAATTGCCCCCTGCTGGATTTAGGGCCCAGTGAGGAACTGGGGCATTTTGGGCGCTTGGCACCCAGGGACCATAGGAACAGACACAGCAGGACGGGTGCCAGGGATTGTAGGAAATAGACCTCCAAGGGTTGATGTGGCCGGATTAGAGGGGCCCTTAGGGAAAGGGGGGGATAATATGAAGGTAACAGGGAATATACATAAATATATAATATACAGTTGGGTCATTTCCATATGGGACCAAACTATGATGCTTAGTGATGTCATCAGTTATAATCAGAGCTTAGTGATGTCATGTCATATGACTCACTCATTTATTATAATATGAGTCACTATATTATAATATGTACCCCCTATTGTAATATATGAGGATATTAGAAGTCACATTGGAGTTCCATGACCCTATAAAAGCTCAGATCCCTATAAAAGCTATATATTGCTCTGTACCTACAGAGTCCCCTCTACAGCTTCACTCCTCTGACTGAGAGGTACCAGGCCCATAACCCCAATATTTGCATCATGCCTCCCATAATTCATTGCTGCGGGGCGGCCAGTTGTAATACTAATGATATATGTTGCCTGAATCCAAGCTCTGATTGGCTCGGGTAATTAAATATTAATGGAAACAATGGGACCTGCTGTTCACTTAATGAAAACAAAGGTCCAGCTGCTCCCCTGGGGGGGTCTTTAGTTAAAGATGAACCTAATGCAAGCATTGGCCGACAGCTGGTGGCGCTGTTCTAGTGCAGCCTATGGGAATGACTGGACTCCTGCAAGACAGGCAGCGAGTGGTACTGCAAGTGGATTTTAACCTTTGCAGCACAGAATTCTATCAGAACCCACTGGTTTAACCAGGAGAACATTTCCACGATTAACCTGTTTCCAGCTGGAAATAGAATGTATTTTATGGGGCATTAGGGCTCATTATCACTACTTGCCCCTAGCTATACCATAGGCACCACCAGTTGGCAGTTATTGCACCACTTGAATCTCCAGCAGCTGAAGTTCAGGTAAGTGAATGCCCATGTCCTGCCCGCACAGTGTCGGACTGGGGCCCCCTATGGGCCCCCGCTGCTCGCCTAACCCCCTCCCCTGAGTACACTTACATTATACTTACCTTGGTGCATCGTGAGAGGGAGATCAGGGGCCTGGGCCGGCGGCACCCACCAGTCCCGGTGCCCCACTGGCCCAGTCCGACCCTGTACCCACATTCTGCCCCTTTACTTGCACCTATCTGCCTGCAATTTACTAACTGCCTCAGCTCTTCACACCTGCGTTGGGTAAAATCGCATTAGGCTGAAGACACACAGAGCTACTTAGTAGCAGCTACTTTTTCATGGCTACTAAACACCAGAAAATCCCCTGCCATAGACAATACTGAGAATTAACTGCTAAAACACACGTAGGGACAGTTATCAGTAAATAATCAGCATTGATTATTAATTTTGCCCAGTCCTGCGATTAAGGGCAAATGCCCATACCTAGAGCCTCTTACCTTTCAGTTTGTGCCTGTATGTTACCCAACCACTTAGATTGTAAGCTCTACGGGGCAGGGACCTCCTTCCTACTGTGTCTCATACCACATGGCACTTATATATATATATATTTATTGTATTTATTATATCACTTGTCCTCCCTGTGTGTAATTGTGTATATTGTAAGATTGTACAGCGCTGCGTACCCTTGTGGCGCTTTATAAATAAAGTTATACATACATACATATATTGTCTATTTTAGTAGCCGTGACAAGTAGCTGCTACTAGCACCTCAGTGTGTCTTCACCCTTAGAGTTCTCATAGGGAATGACTGCAGTTTGCCCCCATTTAGTAAACAAGCCTTTCCCCAACTGTATCATTTGCAGGTTCAGTCAGTGGCTCTTGCAATGTGAGTTTCCAGTCGCGCTGCTGGGATGTGACTGCACTGGTTTCCACCCAGCCATGCACAAAGTACGTTTCTTTAAAGCAGAGTTTTACTTCCCCTTTGTATTCGATTTGAGGCGAAACACAGCCAGTGAGGAGCGAGTGAGGGAAAGAGAATCCTGGGTGAGGAGGGGTTTAGTAAATGCAAATAGCCCCGCTGGAGTCAAACAGGTACAGGCAGGAATCCCTGGGCTGCCATTGGCTGAGCCCTGCAGGTATTCACACAGAAGCAGTGGGTGTGGGAGGAAGGGCTCAGTTTGGTTTGTGCCACCATTGCCTGCCCTGGGAACTCACAGACCTGAAGCAGCCGGGATGGGGACACAGGGCCAGAGATGGGTGCCGTATATTCTATGTGCAGGTAAGTCGCCTCTTACTGGGCTATCAGGGCACCCTATACCCCCACCCTACTATGGTTTCTCCTTTAGGTGCCTCTATATCCTGTTTGTTTTGTGCTTCGATGCGGCTCATTAACTGCTCACAGCCACCGCAGTCTGGGGCAAAGGGAAAGGGGCTTGGCTGCCCCTGTTTGAAATCAGCTAGCTAAGCATGCTGGGAGTTGTAGTTCAGCCACCGCAAGTCTGGGAGCAATGGGAAAGGGGCTTGGCCGCCCTTGCTTGAAATCAGTTAGCTGAGCGTGCTGGGAGTTGTAGTTCAGCCACCGCAGTCTGGGAGCAATCGGAAAGGGGTTTGGCCGCCCCTGCTTGGGAACAGCTAGCTAAGCATGCTGGGAGTTGTAGTTCAGCCACTGCAGTTTGGGAGCAATGGGCTTGGCTGCCCCTGCTTTGGGAACATCTAGCTGAGCATGCTGGGAGTTGTAGTTCAGCCACCGCAGTCTGGGAGCAGTGGGAAAGGGGCTTGGCCGACCCTGCTTTAAGGACAGCTAGTTGAGCATGCTGGGAGTTGTAGTTCAGCCACCGCAGTCTGGGAGCAATGGGAAAGGGGCTTGGCCACCCCTGCTTTGGGAACAGCTAGCTGAGCATTCTGGGAGTTGTAGTTCAGCAACAGCAGGTTGTGCAGTGACCCGATTATACAGACGGAGAGCAGAGGTCAATGTGTTATTAGCGCATAATGTAATAATCTCTGTGCTTATCAGTGTGTAACTAGTGATAAGGGCTGCGCATTGTGATACTGCAACTGTGCTTTTATCTGGGTTATTTCCTTGTTCCTTTAGGGCTCTGGTACACGGGGAGATTAGTCGCCCGCGGCAAAACTCCCTGCTCGCGGGCGACTAATCTCCCCGAGTTGCCTTCCCTCTGCCATCCCACCGGCGAACATGTAAGTCGCCGGCGGGATGGCAGACGCGGCGGGGCGATTTCGGGAAATCGCGGAAAAAGCCTCGCGAGTCTTTTTCGGCGATTTGCGCGAAATCGCGCCGCCGCGTCTGCCATCCCGCCGGCGACTTACATGTTCGCCGGTGGGATGGCAGAGGGAAGGCAACTCGGGGAGATTAGTCGCCCGCGAGCAGGGAGTTTTGCCGCGGGCGACTAATCTCCCCGTGTACCAGAGCCCTTAGGGTCAAGACACACTGAGCTACTTAGTAGCAGCTACTTGTCATAGCTACTAAACTCCAGAAAATCCCCTGCCATACACAATACTGAGAATTGCCTCTGCTAAACACATGTAGAGACAATTATCAGTAAATGATCAGCATTGTCTGTTTTTAGCCGTGACAAGTAGCTGCTACTAGTAGCTCTGTGTGTCTTCACCCTAAGGGACCAGTCTGTAAGAACAGCACAGGCCAATGCCCCTGGTTATCCTGTTCCATGGGGCCCCACAACATGGGAGCTAGAGACGCTGCTACGTGTGCATTAAAGGGTTAATAAGGCGTTACAGGTTTCCCTCCTTCGGCACCAAAATTAAATATAATTACCCAATAGTGTTCCTATAGCACCCTGCTGTTTTTATTATTGGCTGTGTATCAAGGGGATCCGGGGGCCCCTTGTGGTGCATGGAGGGGATCCGGGGGCCCCTTGTGGTGCATGGAGGGGATCGGGGGCCCCTTGTGGTGCATGGAGGGGATCCGGGGGCCCCTTGTGGTGCATGGAGGGGATCGGGGGCCCCTTGTGGTGCATGGAGGGGATCGGGGGCCCCTTGTGGTGCATGGAGGGGATCGGGGGCCCCTTGTGGTGCACGGACGGGATCTTAAGCTTTGCCTGAAGGCATAACACCCACCAACTGCTGACGGCCATCAGGGAGTGTTGGGTGTTGCTGAAGGGACTCATTATTTAGAGTGGGCCCTGCTGATTCTACATTGCCTGGGGCCCCTCTGCACCCACAGTAATAACATCGACACCCATTTTCTCTACCCCAACGAGACCGTATAATTACTGAGCCTGGAGCTCTCTAATACCGAATCTCTCTACCCCCTGTTGTCAAGGATAAGAATATAAAAGTCACCAGAGAGGTTTGTGACCATATTATACCCCAGGCCAAGTTATTAAGGTTACAGAACCCCTCAGTGACTGCTAATATCCTTATCATTTACAGTAGGGGGTACATTATCCCTTATAATACATGAGTGATACTCAGAGTTCCCTGTATAACTCAGCCTGCAGCCTTGTGCCTTTATATGGGCACAGAACCCCTCAGTGACTGCTAATATCCTTATCATTTACAGTAGGGGGTACATTATCCCTTATAATACATGAGTGATACTCAGAGTTCCCTGTATAACTCAGCCTGCAGCCTTGTGCCTTTATATGGGCACAGAACCCCTCAGTGACTGCTAATATCCTTATCATTTACAGTAGGGGGTACATTATCCCTTATAATACATGAGTGATACTCAGAGTTCCCTGTATAACTCAGCCTGCAGCCTTGTGCCTTTATATGGGCACAGAACCCCTTAGTGACTGCTAATATCCTTATCACTTACAGTAGGGGGTACAGTATCCCTTGTAACATTCTTGCCAGTGAGAACGCATTTCGGGGGGAGATTAGTTGCCGGTGGCAGCAAAGATTTACTGAGGGCAACTTATCTCCCGGTGTGCCACCAGCCTAAGGAGTTAATACCCCCATAGGGACCTGTCACAGCCTCGCCCAGGTGTCTGGGAGTTGCACCCAGCTGGGTCACATGACAGGGAGCTCTGATTGTAAAACTTTAACCTGGAATGTGAGTAATATTATTGCAGTTTTATGACCACAAAATGCATAAGGCTACGGCCAACTCCCCGCTGACCTGTGATTTGTACTGTGTATGTAGAGCCGTCAGAAAGTATCAGTATAAACATAAGGCAAAAACATTTGTCCATGTTAAATGTGCCCCCAAATTTATCCCCTCGTGCTGCTGTAAAGTAATCTGTGCCTGTGGCTTTTCTCTAGTCGGAAAAGGAAAACCACTGAAACATACTGTATGTATGTGTGTGTGTGTATGGGGTTCTGTATAAAGGCACAAGGCTGCACTCGTGTATTATAAGGGATAATGTACCCCCTACTGTAAAAGATAAGGATATTAGCAGTCACTGAGGGGTTCTGTGCCCCCCATATAAAGGCACAAGGCTGCAGGCTGAGTTATACAGGGAACTCTGAGTATCACTCATGTATTATAAGGGATAATGTACCCCCTACTGTAAATGATAAGGATATTAGCAGTCACTGAGGGGTTCTGTGCCCATATAAAGGCACAAGGCTGCAGGCTGAGTTATACAGGGAACTCTGAGTATCACTCATGTATTATAAGGGATAATGTACCCCCTACTGTAAATGATAAGGATATTAGAGGTCACTGAGGGGTTCATGTGGGTGGAGAAAAGTGTTGTATTTGAGGATCCAACTGCCGAGTCTCAGCCCAAGAGACAGATTCCTGACAGAGACATGAAAACAGGGGACACAATTGTTCAGGGGCCCCATGAGTGTTGAGGGCCAATACGAGGATCTGTTTTGATTTAGTGAAAAACAGAAAGCTATGAAAGTGTGAAAATGTGCTAATGATTTGCCAGTGGTACCCAGTAATTCCCGTGCCCCTGATTCTGCCCCGTTGTGGCCTGATAGGTAATAGGGCCACGTGTGAGTAAATTTGAGAGACTGGGGGACATTAATGGGAGGTTAAGGGATCAGTATGGCTGCTATGGGCACAGAGGGGTACCATAGGGTGCAATTATTCTGGGAGGGTCCTGCACTTAGATCCTATAAAGTCAATTAGTGTCAGACTGGGCTGTCCAGGGGCCCCAGATACTGCTAAGTCTCCCCCTTAGTTCCTCAGTTATAGCTGCTCCTCGGGGGCGGGAATGCCCAGTTGGATCCTGTTACTCATATGACCCTTAGGAGACCCACTTGTTCATATTAGCTGGTCCAAATAGAACCAATCTGATTTATTCAGCCAGTGAGAAGAATGGCCAGTAATGCCCCCCCAGTTGTGCCAAGGGGCTATTGATGATGGATCTATCTAGATACAAATGTCAGTAGTCAAACTCCCAACTTTAGTATCCAATCAATAACCGTGTCTGATGGAGACCTGTGCACCCCAACACTTCCCAGCACCGGGACCTCCTCATTTCTATGTGGGAGAAATGATTGTGCAAAGTAGAAACCGTGATGGATTCCATGCCCTAAAGGGGACAGCCGAGGGGCACCAACTGGAAAAACCTGAATCTGCCCAGTAAATATGTGAATACCCAGTGTCCCGTGCTTCTCCCCTCCCCTCCCCATGAATGTTAGTGCAACGATCCTACTGGATCCTACCCCACTGATTGGCAGGGGGAATCATGGGAACCTGTCCATAGTCTGGGGATTCATTCCATTGGTATCAATGAAGGGTGGCACATAGGGAATTGGCATGTAACAGTTGTTCTACTGGAAATGCTGCAGATAAAATCTTTCCTAATGTGTGGAAGTGTGCAAGCCAGTTGCCTTTGTGTGTTTTGTTCCCTACAATGACTGGTGCCTGGCGCCCCCTAAAGGCATCTATGATAGTGGGAAGTTTCTGCAGGCGTTATTATATCCATGTTAAAGGGCACCTATGGGTGGAAAACTGTTTACCCCACTGGAAGTCTGGGTTAATAGAGCCCCCACTCTGGTTGGGGGAAACAATACCCTTTTGTTCAAAAAATGCTCCTAACGGGCACTGTGCCCCCAGTAACAGGAGGGGCTCCCAGTGTGGGCGGCCATGTTGTCACACTAACATGCAATGGTACTTAGTGCCCCAGTTCTCCAGTGCCCGCAACTGCATTAATATGCAAAATAATCCTCCAATGAGAATCCCATTTGATTTGTGTAAATCTGGCTCCCTGTTCTGCAATTGGAGCATAAACACAGTTTCCCAGCATTAAACAAGTCTGTCCCTTTATCCCCATGTTTGATTCCTGTGTCAGATAATGAAGCAAAAATGGCACAATCCGCTCTATATGTAAGGTAACAGCAGGAGAGCTGCTAAAGTACTGGGAATCAGCATTCTCATTGGTCAGTTCTCTTGCATCTGTAATTCAGATTTTGATCAGTAGGCAGGTAGGGATTCTCATTGGAGGATTATTTTGCATATTAATGTAGCTGTTGGCCCCGGATCCCTCCTGTTACTGGGGGTTTAGTGCCCGTTAGGAGCATTTGCACAAAATGGTATTGTTTCCCCCAACCAGAGTATGGGCTCTATTCACCCGTGCCTCCAGTTGGGGTAAACAATTTTCCACTGATAGGTGCCCTTTAAAGATGGCATTCTGGGAGTTGGTGCCACACTTTATACTTTAACAAGGCACTTAGCCATCCTGTAAATAACAGAGCCTGAAGGGCCCAACCCAGTCATTGCACCCAGCAGGGCCCTTCCCACACTTTATGTAGGGCCGTGACTCACACTCAGTTTCACTATCATTGGGTCACCATCACACTCGCACACTCGCACACACTCACGCTTTCATTCTAATGACTCTACCCTTTTGTGACTGAGCAGTACAGAGTATTATATACAGAGTATTAGAGTCACAAGAGGAAGAGTCATTAGAATGAAACCGTGAGTGTGTGCGAGTGTGATGGTGACCCAGTGATAGTGAAACTGAGTGTGAGTCACGGCCCTACATAAAGTGTGGGAAGGGCCCTGCTGGGTGCAATGACTGGGTTGGGCCCTTCAGGCTCTGTTATTTACAGGATGGCCTTGTTAAAGTATAAAGTGTGGGACCAGGGGGAGTAGGGGGGATTTTGGAAGATATTGGGTATGTTCTGGGCATGGAGGGGGCAGATTAAGGTGCGGGTAAATATGGAATTTAGTTGTCCTTTTTATTTATTAGGGGCCCTACGCTACTTAGTTGGAAAGGTCACCACCCAGTGGGTGCAGGTAGGAACTAATAGCAGGGATGGGTCCTGCCGAGTAGTAAGGGGCCCCAAGATGTCGGATCTCCATATATAGAAGGGGACCCTCCAACTGGGGTGTAGCTATGGGGGAAGGAGGCTGCAGGGGGCACAGGAGTGTAGGGGGCCCTGCAGGGCATTAATTAATAGCCAGTTATTACATATTGGTAAAACAGGTCTTATGTAAGTGTTTGGGGCCCTAACTATATTTGCTGTGGGGCCCTATACCATCTAGTGATGCGTCTGGTTGCACCCACCCATTGGGTCACTGGGAGACGTGTGCGTAAATACTGGTGAATAATATAATAACCCGGCTTTCTCCTCATCATTACCGCTCCTGTGCACTTATTTTTCAGTGCTTGCGACAGTCTCCGCCATTACCGTAGACACGCCGAACAAAATAGTTGAAGCCGCTAGAGGGAAGAACGCCACGTTGCCCTGCACCTACCAAAGCGTGGCAGATAAAACTGGCAGCATTATTGGCTGGAAAAAATTTGATACCCAGGTAAAGACTTCCCTACCCTCAGTCGCTTTATACCTTATTCTTTATCTTATAGTCACTAATATAGTGGGGTAACTGTTACCCCAATGTTTCTATATATCTGTAACCTTGTTATGGGCTAAGGGGGCCCAGCCTGAAGGCCAGTTAGGGGGGGGATTTGGGGTGAGTGCTTATTTGTGCCCTGGGTACCCCTGGAACTATAGCAGGGTGACTGTTACCCCAATGTTTCTATATATCTGTAACCTTGTTATGGGCTAAGGGGGCCCAGCCTGAAGGCCAGTTAGGGGGGGATTTGGGGTGAGTGCTTATTTGTGCCCTGGGTACCCCTGGAACTATAGCGGGGTGACTGTTACCCCAATGTTTCTATATATCTGTAACCTTGTTATGGGCTAAGGGGGCCCAGCCTGAAGGCCAGTTAGGGGGGGATTTGGGGTGAGTGCTTATTTGTGCCCTGGGTACCCCTGGAACTATAGCAGGGTGACTGTTACCCCAATGTTTCTATATATCTGTAACCTTGTTATGGGCTAAGGGGGCCCAGCCTGAAGGCCAGTTAGGGGGGGATTTGGGGTGAGTGCTTATTTGTGCCCTGGGTACCCCTGGAACTATAGCGGGGTGACTGTTACCCCAATGTTTCTATATATCTGTAACCTTGTTATGGGCTAAGGGGGCCCAGCCTAAAAGCAAGTTAGGGGGGATTTGGGATGAGTGCTTATTTGTGCCCTGGGTACCCCTGGAACTATAGCGGGGTGACTGTTACCCCAATGTTTCTATATATCTGTAACCTTGTTATGGGCTAAGGGGGCCCAGCCTGAAGGCCAGTTGGGGGGGGGATTTGGGGTGAGTGCTTATTTGTGCCCTGGGTACCCCTGGAACTATAGCAGGGTGACTGTTACCCCAATGTTTCTATATATCTGTAACCTTGTTATGGGCTAAGGGGGCCCAGCCTGAAGGCCAGTTAGGGGGTGATTTGGGGTGAGTGCTTATTTTTGCCCTGGGTACCCCTGGAACTATAGCAGGGTGACTGTTACCCCAATGTTTCTATATATCTGTAACCTTGTTATGGGCTAAGGGGGCCCAGCCTGAAGGCCAGTTAGGGGGGGATTTGGGGTGAGTGCTTATTTGTGCCCTGGGTACCCCTGGAACTATAGCGGGGTGACTGTTACCCCAATGTTTCTAGAAGGAGAGGTTAATAGTAGGCAAATATTGGCAAATAGTCACTCCCTTGTCATTTTAGTCAACATTCTGCTTGAAATGCCCAGTTAATTTGTATTTGAGTAAAATTCAGAATAAAATATTGATTTAATATCTGTTATTTTCTGTTATAGGATGAGGTTATCTCCTACTATTCAGGTGGTGACCGCACATATGGAGATGCTTACACTGGGAGGGTGTCGTTTATCGGTGACCCGGGGGTTAATAACGTAGGGATCACCATGACTCAGCTGACTATGCAGGACAATGGCACGTACCAGTGTGAAGTTATCATCCCCAAAGATCGCAAAGGAACCCCTACTGCCAAAATGGACCTTGTTGTATTAGGTAAAGGCTCGCTCCATACCTTTAGGGAACACAAGGGGCTCTGTAGTTCTGATGGACTCACAGCACTAGGAACTGGACCCTAGGGATGTATGAGGAAAGGAGGTTCAGGTGGTTGCAGGGTGGCAGGTTGTATTGGGCAGACACATTAAGATCCGCTCGTCAGGCAAGGTCATAAAACAAGTGGATCTTTGCCTAAGGTGGCCAATATCCGGCTAATCTGAATTCAAACGGTGGTTATACAGGCCGATGGACCCAATCAACGAGCCAATACAGTCCCTGCTCCGACGGGGAAGTCAAACCTGCCTGATCAAGATCTGCCCAATTTTATTGTGTATTTACTTTTTATATTTGCACAGGGCAGTGTTTTCTCTTTGTATTTTAGACTTCTAATAGGTCTGTGTTTTTGCAGTGGCCCCGACCAAACCCATCTGTGGCATCGAAGGGACCTCCGAGTACGGACAAGACATCAAGCTGAAATGCAACTCAGTAGAAGGATCCCCGGTCCCCGACTATCAGTGGACAAGTTACAACCCCCAGAATGCACCACGGCAGCTACCACTGACATCTGTGAGGGGTGAGCCCTTGCAGAGGGTGGGGGGGGGGGGGCAGTTCTGTGCATGGCAAAGGCACCGATGGGCGCCGCTCTCTGAACCAATCCCGTGCCCTGTGACTTCTTTATGTTTAAGGCGCTTCTCTGTTTGTTCTTCTACCCTGTACAGAAGGAAGTGATCTGAAGCTGAAGAACATCTCGGCCGACACCTCTGGTTATTATATCTGTGTCTCCAAGAACAAAGTGGGGGAAGAGTCCTGTAATATCACAGTAGTAGTGATGCCACGTAAGGATCCCCCTTTGCGCAGGATCCCCTTGTGTACTTCTTGCACGGTTTTTTAGTTATTTCATTTTCAGTTCAGGAGTTTCAGCAGCTAACTGGTTGCTAGGGTCCGACTTACCTTCAATTTCATATCAAACAGTTATGTATGAGCATCTGTTACCAGCTCACCCCTTAGTATGGTGGGTCCCGGGGCTCAGGCCCCAGACCTTCAGCGTTGGGAGCCAACTTAGGGAATTTTCACAAAAAGAATGGCTAGCACTATTCCAGATCGAAAACCAAGTTGAGAATAGTTTATATTAAAAGCATTCTGGGATTTATTGTTTATACACAATTGTAGCCTCTAGCTCAGCGGCTTTCAACCTGTGAATCGGGGCCCCTTTGGGGGTCGAACGACCCTTTTACAGGGGTCGCCTAAGACCATCGGAAAACACATATTTCCAATGGTCGCTGTTTATGTATAAATGTGTATAAACAATAAATCCCAAAATGCTTTTAATATAAACTATTCTCAACTTGGTTTTCGCTCTGGAATAGTGCTAGCCGTTCTTTTTGTGGAAATTCCCTAAGTTACCGGTTAGCAACCAGGGAGTGGTTTGGATGAGAGACGGGTATATGACTAGGAGAGGGGGCTGAATAGAAAGATAAGGAATAAAAAGTAACAATAACAATAAAACTGGAGCCTCACAGAGCAATAGGGTTTGGCTGCCGGGGTCAGTGACCCCCATTTGAAAGCTGCAAAGAGGCAGAAGAAGAAGGCAAATAATTCATTATTTGTTAGTTTTTGAAGACCAATTGATAAGTTGATTGGAACTGACCATTCTACAAGTTAAGTTAAAGGTAAACCACCCCTTTTAGTGACCCATACCAATCAGTAGAGCCAATCCAGATACTATATGTTCCATGGAACCTCATGTGACTTCAGAATCTGCAGGACCATAACCCACAGCATACCGAGAATGGCGGCTCTGCCGACCCCACTTTCCAATTCATAGGAAATTACAGCTGGGGCAAGTTAAAGGAAAAGTAACACTAAAAATTTTTAACTAAAAAATCTATTCTACCCTCCCCCAATAATTGCCCTATCCTGAAAACCATTTGTTGTTTTGAATGCTTTAGTAGAAAATACCTGTAAAAAACTTGGCTTTCTGTCATTTGAACAAAGGCGATACGGCGATGCCGGGGAAAGTATCAGGAGATGCATCAACTATGCGGCAATCGATTGATCGAGCCTAGCCTGACTTCTGTAGTAGGAAGGAGTCAGGCTAGGCTCGATCAATCGATTGCCGCATAGTTGATGCATCTCCTGATACTTTTCCCGGCATCGCCGTATCGCCTTTGTTCAAATGACAGGAAGCCAAGTTTTTTACAGGTATTTTCTACTAAAGCATTCAAAATAACAAATGGTTTTCAGGATAGGGCAATTAAACTGATTATTTGGCCCTCTGGTCAATGATTGTTTCACAATGGGGGGCCTGGGGGAGTCTCGATGTCCCTGTTGCTATTGGGGTGATACATTATACGGAAGGGAAACTTACATTTCTCTGTTGGAACAGCTTCGATGAACATCGGGCTCTACGCCGGGATCATTGGAGGAGGTGTAGCCGCAGTCATAGTGATCGGTATCCTCGTCTACTGCTGCTGCTGCCGCGACTCTGGGGATAAAGAGGATTACGAGATGGGGTAAGTTTCTCCCCTACCTCTTTATTAAGCTTTAGTTGCCCTTTAATTGAGCAGACTAATACTTGATCTGGGTTACCCTACTTGGAAACCCTTGGTGGGTAGATGGTAGACTGGGTCGGACTGGGCCCCGGTGACCCAGACCCAATCCCTGCCCATGGTCGGACTGGGGTGTCCAGGGCATTGCGTTTATTTTATGAGGTGCAAGTTTAAGGCAGTGGGGAATGGACCCCTATTAGGGAGTCTGACCCTATATCTGCCTGCCCTCCTCTGATTGCCGAAAAAGTAAGTATAAGGTACGCACATTGGGGGGGGGCGGGGGGGGGGCAGCAGGGGGGCCCCAGAAGATGTATGGGGGGCCCTGGGGTGGCAGCCAACACCAAAGTCCGACCCTGATGGTAGAACACATGTAAGAACTGCAGTCAGATTTCTATCACTGCCCTCGTGCTTTACCTTTGGTTCTAAAGGGGGCGGAGTCAATTGGTGACTAGTGATTAGATTTACCCCTAGGCTGATATGGGGGGGTCAAGCATTCTGGCCTTACCTGATTGGCACGACAGCCTCTCAGTATGAACCCTGAGCCAAGGGGATCAGTGAGAGCGGCTTAGTGGTGCACAGGTTCCCCCTAGTGGTCGTGTAAGGGCAGGGCAGCCATATTTCAGAGCTCTGCGCCTAAACAAGACTCTTGGTTTCCGTCATTCTCCCAGATACAGAGATGATGAGGAAGAAGTCGATCCACGGCAACAGAACAAACAGCAGATGCAGAGAAATCAGAGGGAGGAATATGACGATGATGATGGCTACCAGGAGAGCAAACGAGGCACGGGCCCCCCGGTGCCACCGGCTAACAGCAAACCTCGCATGCTTAACGATTCTGCTGATGCTTAATGCACAAATGTAACAAAACTGACTGGAGAACATTATTTTTTTTATATATATCGAAAAGGACTTTTTTAGCAGTTAAGATACATTTATACCCATCAACTGGAACCCCCCTTTTTTTTTTTTTTACTTTTTTGTATTGTTTGTCAGAAACAAAAGGGTTAATAGAGCAGCGGGGACACAGTTAATTAATTGAGCACGGATGTCGGATTAAGATTTGTATTTATGTTGGTTTTTAATTAATATCTGCGCTGATAGGGGCCTTACACTGACATCGCTGGTCAGTTTAGATGGAGATGCCCATAGGGCTGGCTGAGCCAATGGCTACTACCCGCTAGAGAATCATAGCCTGACCCGAACCCCTCGCACTGTCCGGCCTAGAAACCACCCTGTCAGTAAGTGGGTCAGTCTGTCATTTCTTGGCATTTTTAGTTTCCCAATATTTGTTAAATGTTTTTTGTATAAAGTCTGTATGTGTACAAGGGAACTTGTTTGGTTTAAAGGTATTTTTTTTGGTTAGGAAGAAATGAAAAGTAAAGTTTATATCCAAATATATTTTTGTATCTATTTTATTGTCTCCGGGATACATACACACATACACAGCCCGTCCATGATGGGTAAAAGCCAAGAGCTCTCTTAAGAAATTGGTTACAGACGTTTCTGCACTTTGGAATGTTCCAGGGAGCACCGTTGGGGCCATAATCCGGAAGTGGGAAAAAACATCATTTTGCCCTAAACCGGCCATGACCAGGTGATACTCGACAAGATTTCTGACAGAGGAGGAGCTGAAAGAATAATCGGAGTTGCCCAAAAGCCAAGGATCACTGGCAGAGCTTCAGAAGAGAAAGAATGTTGAAGCTGGTTGAAAGTTTGCTGCACATTTGGACAAGCCAATGGAATTCTGGGAGAATACACCTGGTCAGATGAGACCAGAATTGAACTCTTGGGATGTCATTGCATACACTGTGTTTGGGGGAGGAATGGCGCGGCACGGCACGTCGGCCCACCATAGCAACGGTGAGGTTTGGAGGTCAAACTGTATTTCAGCATATGGTACTGGCACACTTCATATAACTGAAGGATGGAGAAATGTACCGGAACATTCTTGATAAGACTCTGCTGCCATCTTACTAGGATGCTGAAGTAGAAACAATGTTGGACCTTTCAGCAATGACCCCAAACACACAGCCAAGGGAACTCTCCGTTGGTTTCAGAGAAAGGAAATAAAGCTGCTAGAATGGCCCAATAACCCAACTTGAAAGTATTAGGAAAGAACCGAAGATCCATAGAAGAGGCCGCCGGAAGCTTCCAAATCTGAAGATTTCTGCTGAGGAACGGGCCCAAATCTCTCCTGGGCAACGGATGGGACTAGTTTCCCCATAGAGGAGGCACCTGCTCTCACTGCCAAGTTCGGCTTTTCTACAGAGTATTAACTACATCTGGCAAGTTCAATACTTATTCTCTGTGTTGTTCCACTTTATTACACATATAACTTGGCTTGTCACTGACATCTGGTGTTAATTTCATGTCAATAGCCCCATTAGAAATATATTTACTGAGAAAACCATTGAGGTGTTAAATACTTATTTGTGTGTGTGTGTAGGTTGACAATCAGATTAGAACTGCACAGATAAACCCATTGCATTGGACTTCTGCCTCTCTGTAAGCCACTTCTGTGACAGTGAAGGGGGGTTGTTTATACAGAGTTCATTCTCTAATTTAATTGCAGGTGAGCTACTAAGCATGACAGCTGCTTACATTACATTCCTTGGATGTGGGTTTATTGCACTGTGTAGCCTTTAGCAAAACCATTAATTTAAACCAGTGCAACAAGTTACATTCCTGCTTTGTTTTACCTGCAGCTGACGATGCTAGTCACTGACATGTTCCTAGGGGTTACTGCCAAGTGCAAAGATTGCATTCATAGGAATAACCTTTGGGTCCTGTGGGCCGCCCCCCCCTCCTCCTCCCATTTGCCCACCTATAGAACACACTTTAGGCAGCTTCCGCCTCAGTGCAATATTCAATATACCATCTCTCCCCATCTGCCCCTCTTTAACCCCTCACATGGGTGCACTCTGCAAGTTTTATGGAATAGGCACCCTTTCAAGTAGTTAAGGACATGATATTGGACATTACTCTTAGTTTAATGTTGGGCATTCAGCACTATACATTCTGAGCTGTTATATAACCTTATATCTTGCAGTTTTTACCACAATGTGAATATGAGACTTAAGGTGGCCATACATGGGCAGAATTCAGGCCCAATTCAGGCCCATCAGACCACCTCGCCAGGCATGTATGTGCACCCTTGTTGGGCCTCCCTGACCGACATCTGGCCTGACGGGTGCTAATGCAGCTTTAATTTTCTCATCAGATCAGGGAGCGCATCAGCTCATTTACCCACCATTTTAATTGGATTGTTCCCATCACATCAGCCAGATATCGTCCAGCATAGGTGAGCACATCATGAAACGATCAGCTCATTTGGCAACTTTACCAAACCAGCAGATCGGGACCGTGTTAGAAGTAGCTGTGGTAGCATGGGTGTGGCATAAAATAAGCACTGCTTAAAGGAACAGTAACACCAAAAAACTGTTTGCTACAGTAACACTACTATAATTTATATAATAAGTTGCTGTGTAGCCACGGGGGGCAGCCATTCAAGCTGGAAAAAAGGCACAGGTTACATAGCAGATAACAGAAGTTCTATAGAATACAATAGTGTTTTATCTGTTATCTGCTATGTACCTGTGCCTTTTCTCCTTTGAATGGCTGCCCCATGGCTACATAGCAGCTTATTTATATAAACTATAGTAGATTTTCTGAAGTAAACACACAGTGCAGGGCAGCAGCACATTATATTTTAGTTACTTTTATACACTTTCATTTTTTGGTGTTACTGTTCCTTTAAAAACTGGGAGCAGACAATGCTAACTTCCATACCCTGCCCTTGGTACCACAGCTATAAAAGATTGATTACTCTTGAGTGTTTGTTCCTGCGCTCCAAACACACCATGTTGCATTCGGTGCTTACATGCGCCTGTTGAGATGAGTTTCTTGTGCTTCCCAGCTGTGAAACACAAGAAGCACAGAAACAAACACTCAAATGTAACTTGCCCCTGCAAAATCCATTGTAATTTGCTGTCCATCTTCTGCTGACCCTGCAGTGGGACACAGGAAGAAATGCTTGGGGGTATAAGCCCTAAAATTTCAGGTCCACCTGCAAAGTAGGGGAATTTTCCAGCATCTTAAACTATTACAATTATTACCATAATCCAATCCCAGTGGTTTTAATGGAACTTCTGCAGAAATAAATTGTAAAGGTGTTAGTAGGGATATATTGAATCCAGAATTCAGTTCGGGATTCGGCCAAGATTCAGCCTTATTCAGCAGGATTTGGCCAAATCTGAAAATCAAAATACACTACACCAAATATTTATCTGCATTTAAAACATTTTAAAGCATTGCAAAAAAGATATTCCAGGTGTCGAAACAATGAAATATTTAACAATAGACTTATGGTAAATAATAATGCCAAACAAGATCAAAACACAAACAAGCTCAATACAAGACAATACAGAACATTTACACTTAACCAACCATCAGAAGCAAAAAAAACATGTACATCAGGCAGGTTGGCTTCACCCATAAGCATTAACATTTGCTTAACAAGGTAAAGAAAAAAGTAAAAAAAAAAAAAAAAAAAGGTTACCCAAATTGTTTGGATATAAGGATGAAGACACAGCTACAGAAATAGACTGATTATTTACTGATAACTGTCTACATGTGTTTAGCAGAAGCAATTCTCAGTATTATCTATGGCAGGGGATTTTCTGGAGTTTAGTAGCCGTGACAAGTAGCTGCTACTAAGTAGCTCTGTGTTTCTTCACCCGTAACAGTTGCTTTGATAAACAAAATGGCTCATTTACAACTGCAGTTGCACAATATTTACAAAATTCAGTAAAGGTCCTTGAACCCAAACACGATCCCTACACTTACGTGTATTGGCAACAAGCCGTGTGTTTGGATAACTGATGTAGGGGGAAACCTGCCACTATCGGCACCTTGAAGGTGATGGTAATTCCAGGTTTCCCCACGTGACCAATATCTATATGCACGCCACACTTGTGCCTAAATCATTTTGACAATGAAGGCCAATAATTACGCCAATCTGGATCAATAATTGCATCAGATTTGTGTCTGTCTGCATGTTTAGATGCATTTGGCATAACTGTATAAGATAAGGCTTCCCCCATCCCCACTATGGCAGCAATTACGCTGGAATTGTGTCAGAAATTGCACGCTGCACTTGCATTTGTAAGTGAGCCCATTTTATGTTCTAAATAAAGAAAAACAAATTGTATATATTCTGGTGCTTTTATAATAAAATTTTAAATAATGGCACCAAATCCAAAGACTTAGTTTAAGTTCGGTTGAATCCTTCACACTTGCCCCAAATAAACCTCAAACATTTGCAATCATGCGAGTTTGCTGCCCTGGACAACATAAAGGAATATTTCAGCAGAGGGTAAATGCTGGATATATTAATACAACTGTGTGCAAAACTGGATATGCAATAAGAATATAATATGTCTTTGGGCAAATATTATGAAGGATTCAGCCTTTGGCCAAATGCAAAAAGGATGGATTTTGCACATCCCTCTTATTAAAGCAAATCGCAAACAAGCAACGTTCAACTGTTGTCTCTTGCAGTTCTGGTGCATTTATCCACTGCTGTTCTGTGAAGCAGCCAAGGTTTCCAGCAATCTCAGTATTCCTCTTCCACCCCCAGAGGGGCCCTGGTACGGCTTCACTCCTCTGGGCTCAAATGAACTTCTCTCTAAAGTTTGGGAGGTGAAGAACCATTTATTAGAAGGAATTATTTAAACATTTTACACTAAAAAGGCTCACACATTTTTCAACTTACAAACAGGCAGCTTTGAAGCACTAATTCTCAATATAAATAATGTTTTTTGTTAACCATTCAAGGAAAACTATACCCCCAGAATGAATACTTAACCAACAGATAATAAAATATAAAGTAAGTGACCTATTAAAGAATCTCTGAAATATATATATATCAGTAAATATTGCCATTTTACATCCTTTCCCTTGAGCCGCCATTTATTGATGGGCTGTTTGCTCCCTCAGAGACCGGAAGTGATGCAGCTCTAACTGTAACAGGAAGTAGTGTGGGAGTAAAAGGCAGAACTGTGCCCATTCATTGGCTGATGGGGCCTAGCATGTATGTGTGCCTTGGCTTGTTTGTGTGCACTGTGAATCCTATGATCACAGGGGGCGGCCCTTACTTTTCTATTTAGGATTACCCAATGGCACATACTGCTAAAAAGTATATTTATATGAAAATGGTTTATTTAGATGAAGCAGGGTTATTTTTATAGAGACCTACATTTGTTTGGGGTATAGTTTTCCTTTAACATGTACTGAATAAAGCATAGGGGCAACCCTGAAGGCAGCATGTTTTCATGTGTCATGGACTTCCAAGGCGATTTCTAATGTACTTATATTCAACAGCAAATAATTAAGAAGCTTTAAATCCTAGGAATAGCAATTTCCTTAGGCTGTGAACAGTGGTCTAACAATGTACAGAATGCAAAGTGTACTACTAAGGCTGTCAGTGCAGACCTGATTAAAAATAGATGTGCAAAGTTTTGTGTCTATTTCCCACTCAGCTATTTTGTTAGAGCTGGGTTTTTTAAAAGTCTCACTGACTTGTTCTGACTTTACACAGATGCTACTGGCCCACCTTCCTTATTGCTTTTCACTGTTCTTTTGCAGTGTAATTTTCTTCATACAAGACATCAGTAGAGTAGCAAATAGCTGTGGGTCTGATAGCCATGGTGAGAGCTGACAGCACAGGAGTTGTAGCGGCAGACAGAACACCTTATGTTTGCAGATATCAGAAGATGGCCACTATGTCAGATTTGCAGCATTTGTCTGCTGCACTGGTCTGGCATTAGCCTGGAGATGCTTAGTCTGCTCATAGTTTTTATTAAAATATGCCAACATGATGTAACATTGATAAACCATAGAGAGGCACTGAGACTTATTCCTTACTTACCGGATTTATCAGTGGAATATTTGGGATCTGAGCTGCAGACTCTCTAAAGAACACAACACAGGAAATTAAAATTTGATAGAAACATATTGCAACATACCAATAACCTACTGCCACGCTTTGGTCTGCTAAGTAGACTATTTTGCAATAAAAAAAAAAAATCAATAAACCAATGGTACAACATATGTCAGGACCCTTTAAAGCATTCTGTAAAGTGCATATTCCCATTTATTTGACAGCACGGCAAAGCTTACCTGAAACCGTTTAGCATCAAGAACCACCACTTTAGGATTCACAGAGTTCTGGTTTCTTGAACGTTCCGGGTTGGGTAAATGAGCTGGTGTAAGAGTAACGCCATATACGGACGCCAAAGCCTTACTAATACAGTATCTAGGTAACCGGAATAGGAAAGTTAAATCACAGTGCATATCATCTAACAAAAGTGATACAATATTAACCACACATCTTGCACACACAGCTACCACAACTTTTTTTCAAGGTAATAAAAATAAAAAAAAAATGTTCCATCCAAAATTGCAGACACTAAAATATCACTTATCCAAATGTCATTAATAATGCAACATTTAAGATGATAAACCACGTTTATCAGGAGTTCAAGAGTCTTAAGCACCCAACACCGACATTTACATAGCAAATAATTCCCTCTGCCATTTAAACATTTTATTCTTGAACCAACAAATGTATTTTGTAGCTGTATTGGTGTGTAGGCGCCATCTCAGTGCCTTGTGCCTGAGTCTGAGCTTTCAGCCAGCGCTACACATTAGAACTGCTTTCAGCTAACCTATTGTTTCTCCTACTCCCATGTAACTGGAGGAGTCCCAAGCCGGACTTGGATTTCTTACTATTGAGTGCTATTCTGATACCTACTTGGAGCTGCTATCTTGCTCCCTTCCCATTGTTCTGCTGATCGGCTGCTGGGGGTGAGGGGGGGGATATCACTACAACTTACAGCGCAGCAGTAAAGCGTGAGTGAAGTTTATCAGAGCACAGGTCACATCGCTGTGGTACCCTGGGAAACAAATATGCCTAGCCCCATGTGACATTTTAAAATTGAATATAAAATAATCAGATTGCTCTTATGGGCATAATCTCCATTTTCATGTTTTAGCCGACGCAAGTAAACCCCCCCTCACTAACAGTGCCGCATTATGAGTCAATGACCGCACACACACACTATGAGCAAGCCCCATAAAACTTCAAAACACCTAAAAAGCAGTATATTTCCAAATTGGCTGGCACAGGGTTGAAAGTACCAAAAATATTTTAAAAATTTACTCACGCAATTTTCTTGCAGCTTGCAAGGGCACAACACCACATATCATTATCTTCATGCCACTTACACCTGTTGAGGGATAATGATCATTTACATTGTTTGATGGATAATAGCTTTACATAAACCTATGGGGGGAGCAAACTTACCTGGTGTTACTGGAATAGTCCCACTGAACAACATCAAGTAAGCGAGACACAGTTGGTCGAGAGGGCTCTTCCTGCAGCTTGTCTTGGTAGAATTTTATAATTAAAGTTTCCACCTCTTGTACTCGAAAATGGTTTTCCATTCCTGGGATTTGAAACCACAAACTTTAACAGAGCAAACAATTCCATATTAGCAGCACTCACAGGACAAAAGCCATGTAAAACTGAAATACCGGTGTTCAACCTGCCCAAGGATTGGACCTGGACTGGCAATCTGTACATTCTGTCAAACAGCAGAGGGGCACAGAGAGTAACTATTTTATTCTACTATATACTCTGTGTATAAAAATGGTTAAGCCTATTTTGACTCTGAGTTGGGACCTGCCAGAAACCAATAGCGTTTGGTTTTAGTGTTTACTCTTCCGTATACTGGTTAAGGTTCTTACTGTTTCTACAATCTAACTGGGCTGGTGAGGCAAAAGTTTCACAAACTTTGTCATTAGATTTTGCCCAAGTCCACAGGTACAGGATTTAGCACAATTAGCCTGCTTGTTGCTTTCCTAGTGCCTAAGTGCACTTTTCCAGGTTAGTAATGGTGGCCACACATGGGCAGATTTCAGCTGCTGATTTGAGTCCTTTAGACCAATTCGGCAGCTTACGTGCCCATGTATTTGCACCCCCAACGGGCCTACTCGACAGACTGCTGGCCTAAAACTGGGCAGATCTGGGCAGGGTTAATTTTCTGTCAGATTGGGGACTGCACTGGTTCATTGATGTGGTCCCCGGTCTGACAACACCTATGACTGCTGGTTTCATTCGATAGGGCCAAATGATCGAATTAGCCAGACATTACCCACCTAAGGTGGGCGTATCGGAAGAATATCTGCAAATTGCTAAATGTAAGGTCACTAACTAAATCTTGTTTGGTCTCACAGATTAGTACAAATGTATTCTTGACAAAGCAGATAAACCCAGAGGTGTGGCCACCAGCAGTTACAAGCCCAGAAAATGGGGAAAAAATAGAACATAGTACAGATAATAAAGCCAGTAAACGAAACAGCCTAACCTGCTTTGTTAGCGAGCCACTGAAGACACCAGTCAACTCTGTATATATCGTTAGCCTACAAAGAAAGAAAATACTAATGATGTGAAGAAGTGAAAGCAGGGTATATAAGAACGCCTGTCAGAATGGTGCTAGATTCCTGTACACTGAAGACAATGATTCAGTTAATCTGTAGTAGGCTACTTTGCCTTTAAGTAAAATTTTCCATTTTTTGTCTACTAAAAATATTGAGGTGAAACTAGACGCCCATATATAACATCTCTTATAAACGCTACATTTATGGTTTTTGAGGTACTGTGCCTCCTCTGTCAGCAGCCCTAGGTCACAAAAGACAAAGGGCTCATTAAAAAATTGCACACTAATGTAGATTCTGCCACTGCATACCATAGTTAAAGCTGTTCAGACCAAGAAAGAAGAAATGGGCAAATAAAAGCTGGCAATGGTTGGAGCTGACAGCTTATCAGCCTGTTTATTGGCTCTCAGAATGGCCCTGTCTGTCCAATATCTGGGCAAAAATTGTCCAGATGTCTGGCAGGGTTAAATATCCCATCACATTTTGTGTGCCAATGAGGTCCTTGTCCCGACTGCAGGCACCCGGTCAATGTTATCAGATTGCACGGCCCAATCAATCCAATATTGGGGAAAGACCCACTCATTTAGCAAAGCAGATCTTTCAGTGTATGGACATACTTAGCCCTTTTCAACTACCATGGTCAGACTTCCCTATCTTACCTTGCACCATGCCTTAACCCTTTCCCTGCCAAGACCGTAGGTACTACGTCGTTTTAAAAAAAGCAGTTGCCTGCTAACGACGTAGTACCTACGTTCTTTCTCCCTGAGCGCTTCTCTCTGCATCGGCGGCAAAAGCCGCCAGTGCAGAGAGACAGATGTGCCCCCAACCCCTTCGGCAACGAGCCGAGGGGGTTGGGGGGGATGGTCCTGCGATGCGATTGTCGCAGGACCATCCTACAAGCAGCAGATGCGATTGCATCGCATCTGCTGCTTGTACAGCTTCCTGCTTCCCCCCCAGAGCCGCCTCCCACCTACTTCCTCGGCGACTGCAGGAAGGAGAAGCAGGGAACCGATCTGACCTTCAGACAGGTAAGTGTGACTATTTTTAGTTATACACACGTTTACACACACTTACACACATTTATATACATTTCTACACACATACAACACAATTTAGCACAGGGTTTTTTTCCACTTTGCACACTTATATACACTTATATACACTCATACACACTGTCACACAACTTTTACATGTGCACATGTATACACAAACTCACAAAAACTTTTTAAATTTTTTTTTATTTTTTTTTCATTTTACTTTTTTTTTTTTTTATTTCCCCCAAAAACGGTTTATTTTGACAGCGTGACTATTGGATCAGATATTCTGACCACTAATTATGCTGTCGTGTGACTTATTTTGTTGTTTCATTGATTTGCACATTTTTATCCCTATATTAGTATTCCTGATCTGTTTTAGCGTAGCTTTGCCAGGTGTAACTTTGGTGTACAAAAATAACTTTACCTATTTTGAATTCATCAGAATGTGTACTTTCCAAAAATATATGGTTTTCTGGGGGTCCCTGTGTACTTTGGGGGTCTTACTGCATATAATAGGCCGTCAGGGGGCTCTGTGTGCAAAAGCTGAGCTGGCAGGCGAGAAATCCTTATGCGCTATTTTCATTTTGGGGTCAGTACATACCGCAGACTTTGGTATATCTATGCATATTGGGCATCAAACTGTTCAGTAGGCCTCTGGTGTTCCTATTTGGGATGAGTTGCCTTTGTACGCAAGAAATTGTGTGAGATAAATGCGGCAAACTGCAACATTTTTATGCGATTTTCTCAAATGTCATAAAAACCACTAACTTTAGGAAAGCCTTGCAGATGGGTACTTTGGTGTAGAAAGGACTCTTTACCCTTGTTGGATTTGTCAGAATGTGTACTTTCTAAAAATATATGGTTTTCTGGGGGTCTCTGTGTAGTTTGGGGGTCTTACTACATATAATAGGCTGTCAGGGGGCTCTGTGTGCAAAAGCTGAGCTGGCAGGCGAGAAATCCTTATGCGCTATTTTCATTTTGGGGTCAGTACATACCGCAGACTTTGGTATATCTATGCATATTGGGCATCAATCTGTTCAGTAGGCCTCTGGTGTTCCTATTTGGGGTGAGCTGCCTTTGTACGCAAGAAATTGTGTGAGATAAATGCGGCAAACTGCAACATTTTTATGCGATTTTCTCAAAGCTTTGCAGATTGGTACTTTGCTGTAGAAAGGACTCTTTACCCTTGTTGGATTTGTCAGAATGTGTAGATTTTAGGGGTCACCCTACATTTCTGCAGCTTCTACCCCTCATACAACTGCCATGTGTTTATGAATTAGGTAAAGCCATGAAATTAGTGTGCACAAGGTATATTTGGGGGTCTCTAAGTGCCATGTGCATTGATAAACCTATGTACAGTGGGCATCAAACTGTTCAGTAGACCTCTGGGGTTCATATTTAGGGTGTTTTATCTTGGTACCTAATGACCTGTAAAAAATAAGATGCTGTATAGTGGAAGTTTTGAGGTGATTTTTGGAAATGCCATAAAAATCATCAAACTTAGGAAAGCTTTATGGCTTGGTACTTTGGAGTAGAAAGACATGGGTACCCATTTTAGATTCGGGGGGATGTGTACTTTCCAGAAATATATGACTTTCTGGGGTGAATGTACTTTTTACTAGCATTATCCCACATATGATGTAAATGTATTGATTTTGCAGAAGCTGAAATGATAGATCATATGGGGGTATGTTCTCATTGGGGCCCCTACATGCCACATACTTAAGTAAACCTATACATATTGGGCATCAAACTGTTAAGTGGGCCCCTGGCGTTCATATTTAGGGTGTTTTATCTTGGTACCTAATGTTATGTGGGAGATAAGATGCTGGAAACTGGAAGCTTTGAGTGGATTTTTGGAAATGTTATGAAAATTGCCAACTTTAGGAAAGCTTTGCGGCTTGGTACTGTGGAGTAGAAAGACATGGGTACCCATTTTAGATTCGGGGGAATGTGTACTTTCCAAAAATATATGGCTTTCTGGGGTGAATGTACATTTTACTAGCATTATCCCACATGTAATGATGTAAATGTTGATTTTGCAGAAGCTGAAATGACAGAAATGACAGTGCATATGGGTGTATGTTCACATTGGGGCCCCTACATGCCACATACTTAGCTAAACCTATACATATTGGGCATCAAACTGTTCAGTGGACCCCTGGCATTCATATTTATGGTGTTTTATTTGGTTACTTTATGACCTTTAGGAGTTAAGATACTATAGACTGGAAGCTTTGAAGCGATTTTAAAAAAATTTAACATTTTCTGGGATAAACTTTGTTAGCGGAATTTTTGGCCTTAAAATCTTAAGTATGCAGCTTTCTGGAGCAGTGCTTTGGAAATTTGGTAGTGTACTGCTGGGAGTTTTTGACCTATACATGTGGGAAATCTCCATAAAACTTTATATATTTGGTATTGGCACGTTCAGGAGACATGGGACTTTCCAAATCAGGTGTATTTTCATGCATAAAATATTTTTTTTTTCTGGTATGTGTGTTTATATTATGGAAAATATATTTTTTTTTCATTTTTTAGACATTTAGAAGCCTATATCTTGTTACAAAATTGGAATTACACAAAAATTCTACCATATTTTAAAAGCTTAGGTTGTCCTGAAAAAAACAATATATTGTTTTCCTGGGTAAACTAAAAGTCCCCCCAAGGAAAGGCCCCTAAAGTGAAACAGTGCAAAATGTTCAAAAACTGTCTGGCAGTAGAAGTTCCGCTTTGTTCAAAATGGCTGGCAGTGAAAGGGTTAAAGTACAGAGTACAGGTGTGCATTGGCATCAAATACCCCAAGGTCTAAGGCTGCAACCCCACAGAACATGGAGGAGGACAGCCACTGAAAGGCAAGGGTTTCTTTTGCGATTTAATTCAGCAGAGTTGTTGGCCATGGAAAGCAGCACAGGAATCCAAAGCTCTAGATGTAACTTAAAATTCGAAAGACTTGACAGAAATATAACTAAGTTTTGGGCGTCTGTGCCCAAGGCCACCACAGCCCTTTAGCAATTAAGATCCCCGCCTCAAGAGACGCTCCCAGTAGATCCCTATATTCTTTCCTGCTGATTCACAGCACATGCTCTGAGCTGCTGTGAGCTAAATGAGATTAAGGACATACTCCTAATACAAAACATAGAATAAAAACTTTTTTTTACCTGTGAGCCACAAAAGAATAAAAAAATGTTTTTGGGGATACCAAAGAAGTACTGCGATTGGCTATTTAGTAGCCCCATGGGGACTGCTGGCCTGGAGGAGGCTCTGCTTGGAGTAAAACTGTCTGTGCTTGCAAAACTTGTCTCCAAGCCAGAAATATAGAAGTGGCACCTACTTTGAGGCCACTGGAAGCAACATGTTTCTCCTGAGCCACTGCTGGGGGGGGAATCACTGGTCTACAGTATAAACCATTCTTACAAACACAAACCTTGGTGTACACTGGTACCACTGGGCATGGAGTTGGACAAACAAAGGAACACAGTTTGCGAAACATATTATGATAATCACTGTTGGCGAGTTCAAAGCCAGAGATGGGGATCTGATGGGTTGATGCACCTGCAGAGAACAATAATGAAGTACACAAAAAGAAATCAAGTCATTAAATGTTATTCGATTGGTAAAATACACAATTTCTAGAGGGATAAGTAAAGATGGGGCACAATTTAGAGGCAAAGCAGATTGGCAGGGGACATTTCTTTATAACTCAATATTATATATGTTCCTTAACATTTGCACTGCCTCAGTGAGTGTGGTCAGCGCCAATGTTTGGGAAACAATGTTGTGTGCAATGAAAGAAAATTTTAAAGGAGAACTAAAGTACAACCAAGAACTACTCTACATCATGTGTTTGGGCTTTTATACCAGCCCTACTGTCCCAACAGTTCACTGGCAGATATGTATCTTTGAAGATACCCCCAATAGTTAATATCTGCTGATTGACCATGCATTTTTTGCATCAGATATGCCAGCCCAATATCAGCTACATGATAGATTTAACTCCACTTTATGTTAATGTTTACTAATTGCCAACAACCCTTAAGAGTAATCCACCTTTAAGTTAACTTATTATGTTACAGAATGCCTATTTTGGGCATTTTTAAACTGGCCTCTATTTTTATAGTTTAAATTATTTGCCTCTTCTGCCTCTTTCCAGGCAATTCTATGGCTTTGTTTTATGATTTACCTTTCTATTCAGATTATGCTATTCATATTCTAGTCTCATTCAAACCGCTGCCTGGTTGCAAGGGTAAATTGGACCATAGCAAACAGCTATCTGTTTGCTTAACATCTAACATCTTAACTATTAATAGATGTTAAGATGGATCTAATTATAGGGCCATTGGGTTGGTGCAGTAAGTTCAGTATATAAAGAATTTCTAGCCATATAATTTAGGCTTTAGATGGACTTTAAAAGAGTAATGAAGGTTATGATCACTTGGGGTGATGCCAAAATGTTTGGGACCCCCTGTTTTAAGCACTTACCTGATATGCCAGGCTGGTGGTCCTGTTTGCTAAAAACTGCACTGGCTCAAGGTAGCTCTGCAGATGTTGGTCACTCTTTTTTGGCCTCTTCGGTCTTTCCTGTCCAGGCAGGAGCATACACAGAACAGTGAAAGCTGAACTTAAGACACAAAAAGTTGACTAACTACTGTGCATGGGCCTGCCCAGAAAAAGACAGATGAGGAATATGATTGTGTTGAATGAGCTTCTACAGAAAGCTGGGCTGCTGCAGTTTACTGCTAACAGGAGCACTGGTCCAGGTTAACAGGTTAGCAATTATAACCAATGGGGTTGCTTGACAATTGGCACCTCCCAGTGAATTCAACTTCTCTTTTAAAGCAACACTCCCCTCTGAAGTGTCAAAAAAAATGAATGTAACATTGCCATCTGAAAAAAAGCCAATACAAAAATCATGCATACTCCCTGACTGGCAATGATATCGAAATCCTCGTGGAAGTTCACCTAAAAGGAAAGCAAACAGCCATTATAAGCCTCCAGATACACAGCTTCAAATGAATTATGTTATGTTTAAATTAGAAAAACCAAGAGGTGTCTTCTAAAGCTTCTGATTAAATGTGTGCCAGCCTGCCCTAGTTCTAGGATTACAAATTTAAAACGTGTCCGAACAAAAATAATCCACCAAAGATGAGTTGGCAGCTTACTAGCCATTGTATGGTGAAAATCAACCACATACCTATCGAACAGCTTAGAAAAGGCATTTGGAAAAGAAACACATTACTGAGCCTGGCAGTAATTCTATGGTTCCCAGGTCAATACGTGGCCACCTGTGGACCACCGTCTAAGAGTATTCTGAATGGCTGCAATGGTAACTTACCAGGATCTATAAAATCATGAAAACTCCCCAATATGCCCTCACGCAGAGAGTATCTCACACAGGCAATCTCACAAGGAACATAGCGTTGTTCGCATAGGCTTGGCATGTCACCGTGACTAAATATGTTTATAAAGTAACAAACATGTTGATCTGGAGCTGAAAGTAAAAAAAAAGCCATTCCGTTAGAGGCAGAATATAAATCTAAATGTTTTGACAATGTAATGGAGTAAAAATTGCTGCCTCAGAATACACACCCCTCTATAGAAATTTACTGCTAAGTAGAAGTTTTGCCATCCTTGCACATTTATACCTATTTTAAATATATCATTTTACATAGCAGGATATGACATACTATTTTTATTGTAGAGCCAAAAGCACCACAAAGTTAGCCATTTTACACTCAGGTTTTACATCCCAATTCCCATACATGCAATTTACACTACAAAAAAAAATGTACAGCTTTGTGTATTCAAATACATGATCATCATCTTTACCTTTATTCTTGTTGAACGAGATATCTATGTTCATAGCTGGCACTGTCCTCTGTGTAACACAATTCCTTTGATCCTTTAGTAACAAACAAAAGAAACAAAAAGTGAGTTTATGGGGGGTAAAAAAAGTTATGAAAAATAAACAGACTGCATACTAGCATGTATTACATTTTCTCCAAACATACCTTTTTAAATAGCAGTCAGAGGAATGGTAATCAGGACTAATGTCGCCCACCCACAACCACCCTTTAACGTATAAATATCCAATACAGGATTATGCCTACACAGCAACAATACTCACATTTAACTGGAAGAAACCTACGGATGAAAAATCTGAGGACTTTGTAGCATTTCTCTGAAAATCAAGAGCAGTCAGTTACTACTCTAAGAGCTCAACATACTTTTACATTCAAGATTTTTTATATATCTATATATACACATATGTATATGTTCTAAGAAGTTCCTTACTGTATAAATTTGCTAACTATACTAAATACCTATAATTCCTACCAACTTCGCATATTCTACTTCCTTTATTCCTAGTTCCCTCCTATTTTTCATTTTGGATTATTATTGAGGACACTGAATCAATGCACAGTGCAGTTTACATAAATAGCGTGGCCATTTACTGCTGAAGTAATGTATTTATTTAGTACAGGTATGGGACCTGTTATCCAGAATGCTTGGGACCTGGGGTTTTCCGGATAAGGGGCCTTTCCATATTTTGGATCTTTATAACTTAAGTCTACTAAAACATAATTTAAACATTAAATAAACCCAATAGGACTGTTCTGCCCCTAATAAGGAGTAATTATATCTTAGTTGGGATCAAGTACAGGTACTGTTTTATTATTACAGAGAAAAGGGAATCATTTAACCATTAAATAAACCCAATAGGGCTGTTCTGCCCCCAATAAGGGGCAATTATATCTTAGTTGGGATCAAGTACAGGTACTGTTTTATTATTACAGAGAAAAGGGAATCATTTAACCATGAAATAAACCCAATAGGGCTGTTCTGCCCCCAATAAGGGGTAATTATATCTTAGTTGGGATCAAGTACAGGTACTGTTTTATTATTACAGAGAAAAGGGAATCATTTAACCATGAAATAAACCCAATAGGGCTGTTCTGCCCCCAATAAGGGGTAATTATATGTTAGTTGGGATCAAGTACAGGTACTGTTTTATTATTACAGAGAAAAGGGAATCATTTAACCATTATATAAACCCAATAAGACTGTTCTACCCCCAAATAAGGGGTAATTATATCTTAGTTGGGATCAAGTACAGGTAATGTTTTATTATTACAGAGAAAAGGGAATCATTTAACCATGAAATAAACCCAATAGGGCTGTTCTGCCCCCAATAAGGGGTAATTATATGTTAGTTGGGATCAAGTACAAGCTACTGTTTATTACAGAGAAAAAGCAAACCATTCTTAAAAATCTGAATTATTTGATTAAAATGGAGTCTATGGGAGATGACCTTCCCGTAGTTTGGAACTTTCTGGATAAGGGATCACATACCTGTAGATACTTTTGGAACTATAGCTGCCTGGATGATGCAACTATGTTTTACATACATTATCTCTTCATTATTAATAAGTAACAGTTGAGGGGAGGGGTCTTTGCCTAATGCTGCATACATAAGTAGCGCTTTATAAATAAAGATATACATACATACAATATTTGGTTCAAGCTTCCCTTTGAGGCTGAACAAGCCCCCCCCCCCCCCCCATATACTGGCACGGAAACAAGCTTTTGGCAGGATACAAAGTTTGCCTCAATAACAGTGTCCACAAAATGGCACCTGCCTGCTTGATGCAATTGTGAATTCCAAGGCAGGAGAAAATAAGTTTAAAATAATTTATATGGTGTAAGTAAAGTTTATTTTGCTTGACAAACAGAATAGAAAACAATTTGGATTTCTTAGGGCGACTGGTCCCCTTTAAAGTGTCAAGGAAAAACTGTTGGATAGGCCAGTTTGATTGTAGCTACATTTTATTCGTACGTACGAAGGCAGTATCCAGACATTCTTAAATGAGAATTGTCTCTGAGCTGAAAAGATATAGAAAGGTTAATATACAATGCCTAAATAACCTACTTTCTTCTCTTACCTTTCTCTGTCCAAAAACTCCGTCGTTATAAGTGCTGGTTGAGTCAGGGTCATTTTTCAATAGCCGAGCCTTCTCAGCATAGGCTTCCTTTTGATCCGCGCTCAATAACTAAGGAAAAAATAATTATAAACGCACATATAATTGTGCCTATTCCATAAAAATAATCTGACATGTATGTATAAAATCTATTCGTAAAAGATGCAATTTAGAAAATTGCATTATGAGTTTTACATATTGGGGTTAAAGGATAAGGAAAGTTCTAATCACTGGGAGTGCAAAATGTTGGGACTTGTGTATTACAGGCCTATGGCTGTGGGGTTGTCACACAATCCAATTTCCCAGGATGTTAAAGGGGAAGTAAAGATTTCCCCTAATAGAATCCCTTAAGATATTGTGCAATATCTGCATTTTTTAAAAACTTTTAGAAGAAATAAGTCTTTGTTCCCTCACCACACCTGACAGTAAAGCAAGGATCTATAGCACACCTGTACTGTCAGTGGGCATGAACTCTACAGACCTCAACAAAAAGCCAATATGAAACAGGTGCCCTGTGTATTTCAATTAGTAACTGAAGCAGAAACAAGAAAACAGCCAGACTGCTCTGGTTTGCAGGACTGCAACATCACTTGTCAGATACAGATGGAATAAAGGCTTTAAATCCTACACTACACTAAAAAAAAGTTGTGAATATATTGCAAGTACCTTCTTTTAAAGCAATCTATTAGAGCAGTGCTGTCCAACTTCTGTGGTACCGAGGGCCGGAATTTTTCCGGAATACGTGGTGGAGGGCCGATAATGGAAGCCAGTTTTGACCACTCCCCTTTTTAAACCACACCCACTTGAAACCACACCCCTGTAATCACATGACCATACCCATATTAATGGTTGTAGTACAGCAAAAACTGCCATACTCTGCCTGCCCTATGTTGCCTGTGTGTGCAATACTCTGTCTTTCCTACCCTGCCTGTGTATGCCATATTCTGCCTGACTTATGCTGCCTGTGTGTATGGCCCGCGGGCCGCCAGTTGGACAGCACTGTATTAGAGCATTTACTTCCCCTTTAATCTGAGACTATTACAAGATACCTTGAAGATTACCATAAGAGAAGCCATTTTTAAGATCAGTACAAAAGGCCAAGCTGAAGCTTTCAAACTGATATAATGGCGGGTTAAGTGGAATCTAGACAGCACCTTTGCACTCGGAACCCTTCCTGCTCTAACCCCACATAACATCTCACTCACACACAAAGACTTGGGGCCAAGACTTACTTTTTACATTTTTCTTAAACAGCAAAGGTTGAGGTTTTCATGCTTCTACTGTAACAAACTGACACACCTGTTATTTTCTATATTACAGCGTGCAGTTGGGCCATGCAGTGGTTAAATAAAAAATCCACAAGAACTGAATCCTCCAGGCTTCCGTAGATTGAAAACCACAACGCAGTAGTATTTCCCAACAATGGGGAAGGAAATTAACTGCAGTCATTGAGGGGGGATCTAAGATTTTATCACCCCTAGCAAAGCAGGGTTTCCTTTAAAGGTTTAAGCTGCTAATGAATTATATCCATCAAATGCAGTTTAATTGTTTAACCATTAAATAAACCCAATAGGGCTGTTCTGCCCCCAATAAGGGGTAATTATATCTTAGTTGGGATCAAGTACAGATACTGTTTTATTATTACAGAGAAAAGGGAATCATTTAACCATGAAATAAACCCAATAGGGCTGTTCTGCCCCAATAAGGGGTAATTATATCTTAGTTGGGATCAAGTACAGGTACTGTTTTATTATTACAGAGCAAAGGGAATCATTTAACCATGAAATAAACCCAATAGGGCTGTTCTGCCCCAATAAGGGGTAATTATATCTTAGTTGGGATCAAGTACAGGTACTGTTTTATTATTACAGAGAAAAGGGAATCATTTAACCATGAAATAAACCCAATAGGGCTGTTCTGCCCCAATAAGGGGTAATTATATCTTAGTTGGGATCAAGTACAGGTACTGTTTTATTATTACAGAGAAAAGGGAATCATTTAACCATTAAATAAACCCAATAGGACTGTTCTGCCCCAATAAGGGGTAATTATATCTTAGTTGGGATCAAGTACAGGTACTGTTTTATTATTACAGAGAAAAGGGAATCATTTAACCATTAAATAAACCCAATAGGACTGTTCTGCCCCAATAAGGGGTAATTATATCTTAGTTGGGATCAAGTACAGGTACTGTTTTATTATTACAGAGAAAAGGGAATCATTTAACCATTAAATAAACCCAATAGGGCTGTTCTGCCCCCAATAAGGGGTAATTATATCTTAGTTGGGATCAAGTACAGGTACTGTTTTATTATTACAGAGAAAAATAAAATCATTTTTAAAAATTCTAATTATTTTCTTATAATGGAGTCTATGGGACATGGCCTTTCCATAATTCGGAACTTTCTCAATAACAGGTTTCCGGATAAGGGATCCCATACCTATACTAGGAGTTTGGGTTTATAGGCTAACAGACCAGCCACACACTGGACTGAAATTACTCAGGATACTTCCCCACCACTAATAGTTTTACAAGAACAACTCCCGCCAAAGCTCAACATTTGAAGTTGGCCAGTCACCTGACTCAAATACAGTAAGCCCATATAGGCCAGTCACTAAGAGGCTACCATTTCCCAGAATGCAGCGGGCTCAGGCCAGGTTACTGCGCCACATACCGCCCAATCCTCGGAGCAGAGGGGAATGGCTTCCCGCACCCCGGACACCTGCAGGCCTCGGCGGCGAAGCTCCGGGATCATGTCCAGGGCGAAGAAAAAGTAAGCGTTGCGTGCGGCCTTTTTGTTTGGCATCTCGGCGCGTCTCTTCCCCTGCACAAGCGCAAACCAATCGCCTCAGGCGAATCAATGCTCCGCGCAGGCCTGGCGAGGTGTTTTATAGTGACTATATGATCACGTGCTCCAATAGGATGCTCGCTATTGGCCAATATTGGCGCCAAGTTAGAGATGCAGGGTTTGGGATTCTGGGAGCGGTAGGCGTGGTATACTTCAGAAATAGACACGGTAGTGTGAGGCGTTAGCTTTAGTACAATGTATATGGCATTGGTTTATTTTATTTTTTGTATCTTGCCCCAGTTGTACAGAAATAAATCTGCCTTTGTCCCCTTGTTAATTGGGTATATGTGAAAAAAGAAAGGTTTATTAATACAGTCTTTACATCCATATATATATATATATCTCCACAGGAGCTCTCATGGGATTTATGTGAACAAAAAAATTTTAATTTGTGAGTGAACTTTTCAATTCTACCAACCTTTCCCAAGACCTAGAGAATCAAAAAGAAAGGTTCCCTTGGTAGAACTGAAAGGATCACTCACAAATACCTTTTGATCACTTAGTTAAATAAGTACCATAAGCAGGGCCGCCATCAGAAATCACGGGGCCCCTCACACCAAAACTTTCTGGACCCCCCTCCTCCCACGCCCTGCCCCCCAATGGCCCCTCCCATCAGTACATAGGATACACAGACATTGGTAGGGCCCCCTATAACATTGGTAGCCAGGGCCCCCCTAAAAAATTGGTAGCCAGGGCCCCCCAGCATCCTCCAGTTCCCCCCCCCCCACAGCGTCCTCCAGCTCCCCCCAGAGTCCTTCCCAGCATCCTTCAGCTCCCACCCACCCAAGCATCCTAAGGCTCCCACCAGAATCCTCCAGCTCTCCCCCCCCCCAGTCCTTGCCAGCATCCTCCAGATCCCACCTTTCCCCCCCCCCCCAAGTATCCTCCGGCTCCCCCCCAGCTCCCACCAGAATCCTCCAGCTCCCCTCCAGAGTCCTTCCCAGCATCCTCCAGCTCCCACCCAGACTCCTTCCCAGCATCCTCCAGCTCCCACCCAGACTCCTTCCCAGCATACTTCAGCTCCCCCCCCAAGTATCCTCCGGCTCCCCCCTCCTATGTGCCCCAGCTACCCCCAGCGTCCTCCTGCGGCTCCCCCCCAAGTAGCCTCCAGCTCCACCCCCAGTGGCTTCCTCCAGCTCCCCCGCGAGTTTCTCCGGCTCCCCTCAGCTCCCCCCGCCTCACAGCGAATTCCTCCGGCTCCCCTCAGCTTCCCCACCCCTCCACCAACATCTTGCAGCCTCAGCGACTTCCTCCGTCTGCGTCCTGTTGACGGCTCCACGCTGCATCTGAACATTTGATAAGGTTGCGCGCCGTGCGTACGGACGCACGGGGCACAACCTATCAAATTTCACGCTGGCCACCAATGAAGCAATGGCAGGGCCCGGAGTTCTTCAAAGGGGGCCCGAGCTAAAAAACTGTATCACGGCCGGGCCCCCTTTAAAGCGATCATCGTCCGGGCCCGGTACAACTGTACCCCCTGTGCCCTCCTGATGGCAGCCCTGACCATAAGTGCTCCTATATATTTATATCTGTCTCTCTCTCTCTCTCTCTCTCTCTCTCTCTCTCTCTCTATATATATATATATATATATAAAGCAAATATTTTCTTAATCCATCACACCACAATATGACAAAGTAAGGAAGGGTTCACACTTAGGGAACAACAAAACATATAGCAGGCAGGCACTCCGGAAAAATCCAAAAAGTTATAGAAAACAGCAGCCAAAAAGGGAATTAGTATAAAAAGGTATAAAGTTTATTTAGTCCATATGTAAAAGCACAGGGAAGCCTTACGCGTTTCGTACCATAGGGTACTTAATCATAGGCTGAAAGACATTTCACAGAGAACAGTATTTAAAGGCAAAATGGCCAATCAGAACGTTTCTATAATTGCCCAATCACAAACAAGAGGGTCAAATTACTGGAAAGGGTAGTTAAAATACAACAGTGGTTTACATAGGGATATGTTAAGAAAGACAATATAAAGTAGATATCTGTAAAGTTATTAGGCTAGATATATTATTATACATAACAAGTTACATCATAATCGAAGTTTAAGCCATATGGTTGTCTAGTTTTCAAGGAAAATATCCACTTAGTTTCTTTTCTTACTAAAATGGATGATAGATAGCCACCTCTAGGATTAGGAGTTACTTTGTCAATGCCAGTAACGTTAAGGTATGATAGAGATCGATTTGAGCATTCATAAAAGTGTTTATCTACCGTTGTATAACAGTTTACGTTGGTAATGTTAAGTACATGCTCTCTGATTCTATCTTTCAATTTTCTACCCTAAACTTCCTTTACCTCATCTACAACATCAAAGAAATATCAAATCAAACATTTCATTAACTGTAACACTAAACAGGTTATCTATCTTGTCACTTGTAAAAACACTTGTAAAAAATGTTTGAAACAATATGTAGGTCAAACGGGTAGAAAATTGAAAGAAAGAATCAGAGAGCATGTACTTAACATTACCAACGTAAACTGTTATACAACGGTAGCTAAACACTTTTATGAATGCTCAAATCGATCTCTATCATACCTTAACTTTACTGGCATTGACAAAGTAACTCCTAATCCTAGAGGTGGCGATCTATCATCCATTTTAGTAAGAAAAGAAACTAAGTGGATATTTTCCTTGAAAACTAGACAACCATATGGCTTAAACTTTGATTATGATGTAACTTGTTATGTATAATAATATATCTAGCCTAATAACTTTACAGATATCTACTTTATATTGTCTTTCTTAACACATCCCTATGTAAACCACTGTTGTATTTTAACTACCCTTTCCAGTAATTTGACCCTCTTGTTTGTGATTGGCCAATTATAGAAACGTTCTGATTGGCCATTACTGTTCTCTGTGAAATGTCTTTCAGCCTATGATTAAGTACCCTATGGTACGAAACGCGTAAGGCTTCCCTGTGCTTTTACATATGGACTAAATAAACTTTATACCTTTTTATACTAATTCCCTTTTTGGCTGCTGTTTTCTATAACTTTTTGGATTTTTCCGGAGTGCCTGCCTGCTATATGTTTTGTTGTTCCCATGATGGCTCCTTCAAGCTGAAAGGTCTGGGGCATGAGCACCCGGACCTATCCCTATCACGGGTAAGATTTACCTTGTACACAAAGATTTGTGATCACTCCTTCAGTTATATTCACACTTAGGGACCCCATCCCATTTGATGTCCTTAATAGTTAAGTTTTATACAACCCCATAATGTGGATGGTTTATATCATGACTCTGGGTTAAGCATGAATGTATACCAAGGATTTGTGACATAACAGGGCACATTCATTAAAGTACAACAGGTCCGATTACTAAAAATTTGTGACATTTCCGATCATCAGAAATTATCGTATCTAATCCGAATTTTACCCATTTCGGGATTCGAACTCGTACACTCGAACACTTTGATGAATCTGCCCCTTAGTTAAATAAGTACCATAAGTGCTCATATATATATATACAGGGACCCCATCCCATTTGATGTCCCTAATAGTTAAGTTTTATACAACCCCATAATGTGGATGTTTTATATCATGACTCTGGGTTGAGCATGAATGTATACTAAGGATTTGTTACATAATAAGTGATGTATTTTTTACGGGTTGGTTTTAGCTATGGGAAGGTGGGGTTTGGTCTATATATATATATATCTTGTCTATTCAGACCCCCTCTTTGTAGCCTGGGTAAGCATGGAACGCGTTATACTATCCACATGGTATTGCTAATGTTTTTAATGGATTAACATAAACATTTTTGTAACTAATTTTGAGTAGTACAGAAGTTGACATTGGGGTATATGTCCCATTAATGAATTCACACTACTGATTATTATCTCTTAAAATGATTTAGTATATATCCTAATTTACTTTAATGTTTAAATTCACAGCCAGTCGGTAGGCCCCGTATTTCCTGTCCCTGTTTTAGTCTGTTTTATTTCTGAATGTCCAGCAGGGGTAGACGTTGGCCAAGTATTTGTTTGTATATTATTTTTGCTAAAAGTCAGATTTTCAGATACGAAAATTTTGTGACTATCGGATCGCCATTCGCAAACGATCATTTCAATACGAAAATTTCGGAACTTTCGGATCGTAAGTATGAAATCTTCGTATTCAAACGAACTGAATTTACGTGACTTTTGCAATCATCAGAAATTATTGGATTTCGTGATTCAGATTCATACTTTGTATCTTTGTATCTTTGCGACATAGTACATGTAGTCACAACCAGCAATGCAGGATATAGCAAAGCACAGACAAGATACTATTGTAGTAGAGTTGGTTACATCTACATTGCTTCAGTTGTACATGTAGTCAGTAAATTCAATGAAGCAAAAGAGAGGCAGATACTGGTTTTTGAATAGCAGTTGCAGTTACCCATAAAATAATTGAAACATTTATTGTATATTGGAAAATTGGCTAGTATTCCATTATAAAAAATTTTATTTTTTATTACTATTATTTAATAGAATTCATTAACAAGATTTTTGCACTACATTCATTTCAATGGGTACAATATAGAGCTGCCTTGCATACAGCTGCTCCCAACCAATTAGAACTGCAGATCTGCAAACATAGATGTGTGTGGAAATCCTAACTGATGAGATACCCTTGCATCATACACTAGGAGCCCCAAATATAAGTTTACAGCTGAAAAAATCATTCACTACATTTACCAGAAGGGGGCACTGTGATTCAATAAACAAGGCACTACATTTGCTATTTGGAATTAAATCAGAGAAAATTGTTTATTTACACCATAAAATCATTATTTTATGCCATCCTACGCCAAAATGTTTTTTTTTACGTCAAACTCCAGCAATATGGATGAAATAACTCCCAAAAACTTGCTTTAGATTAGCAGCTCCAAATTAACTACAGTGGAGTTGTAGAATTACAGTTTAACTCAGAAGTGTACAAACCTCTGCACAAATCAGATTAAGGCTTTGTCAAATGTTCTTTTTACTACAATAATATTGGCCTTTAACGGGGTTTGAGGTCAGGACCAAGGAGGAAGCTGGTTTCAGGATGTCTAAATACGCGATATCCAAAGGGGTTAATCAAGTCTCAGGTCCGATTCAGGCAAGCGCATTGTGATGATGTCACGGGGCACATTTACTAAAGTACAACAGGTCTGAATACAAAAAAAAATCATATTTTTTCTAATATGTTTACAACTTTTGCGTATTTTCTGCAATATTTTCGTTAATTTGTGCGACTTTTTCGTACTTTGCGACAATTTGCGCGACAATTTGTGCGACAAAATCATATTTGTCGCAATGAGTACGAAACGAACTGAATTTTCGTGACTTTTGCAATCATCAGAAATTATCGGATTTCGTGATTTGGATTCGTACTTTAATGAATGTGCCCCCACGTGTTGGTGTGCGCTGCCATCTTGGATGATACCCGGCAGCACTCGTTACAAAGTGTGACATTGTTGCAAGTGAATAAGCGAATAAACAAAAAAGCATTTAGTCCTGTGTAGGGTTTTTTTTTTTAATGGTCCCGAAGATGTTGTTTTGGCTAAACTCCATTGTGACAAGAGCGTAGCGCCATTGGGCGTCCTTTGTCCTAGATAAACCATGTTACTCCTCCTTTAGCCCATATCCATTATACAGTGAATGGGACCACTGAGAGAGAACAATATTGCGCTCAGAGGGGGTAACTAACATTGAAGTGCACTAATGCTTTGTAAGTGGCCATTTACAAACTGCCAGCTGAAGCAGTCTCTCTCCCATCAGCGTTTAACTGTATCAGCAGCTCTCAGTGGTTATTGGCACGCTAAATTAACATTACCTGGTGGGGGGTACACAAATGTGGCGTAAATTAAAACTGAAGTAAGAAGCATTTATATATTACATTTCCTTATCAAGGTTACTACACACCAGATGGCTATAAGCAAGTAAATACAGGCTATAGAATTTATCTAATTTGATTAATAATTAGTAATAGTGATGAGTGAAATGGTTTGCCAGATTTTACCACAAAAAAAAGTCCTTAGACAGGGTCGGACTGGGGGGCCTGCAGGTGCCCCCACCGGGCGTGTCCCCTGCACCCCCTAACCCCCCCACAGGGGCCCCCAATGAGCCTCCCTTACCCCATGCAGGGGCCCACACTGAGCCTTCCTAGCCCCCCACAGGGTCCCCCACCCGACGTCCTCCCCTGATTGAACATAAGTTTAACGCCCCAGGGGAGGAACGGTTGGCTGGGGGAGCGCCGGCAAGTGTTGGGTCTGGGCCACGGGGGTCCACAAGGGCCAGGGCCCACCGGGTTATTTCAATCCCAGTCCGACCCTGTCCTTAGACTCCAATGGGCACAAAAAAAGTTGTGTGGTAAAAAGAAAAACAAAAAAGTTGCCCTGTATGGATAAAGTCTCCGCAAAAAAGCCTCCATTGACTTGAGAATTTTTGCCATTTCGCGAATTTGACCTCAAAGTGAAACAGGGCTGATTTTCTCATCAATAATTAGTAATCCATTGTGTGTAATTTATATTAAATAACCTAAACAGTTACAAAAATAAAATTTGGCATGAAATAAAACATTTTTATTCTTAGCCACTTACCAATAAACATTCCAGCATTTCAGTTATTGTCAGTGTATTTGTAAATGGAATCCCTCCTGAAACACCTTCTTATTATTTCCTCTACTGGCAGATTTCTGCCAGTAAAAAGGTTAATGCAAGGCGTTGTAGGAATTAAAGGGCTAGTAAACCCTGCTTCACTGCACAGCTCAACCAAACTTGACTCATCAAAAGCGGGATGGGTCCAGGCCTTTTGCCTTCCACCCCACCCACGACTTAAATGAGCCCCACTTCCAGCTTCTATTTCTAGGCGCATATCTTCCTGGCCCCGCCCTATATGTGATGTCATAGACGGGTTGGGTGGTGCTTGGGCCTATAAATAGAGAATGAGCCGTGGGCTGGTTCAGGCACTGGTTTAGGGCGGGTTAGGGTTAAGTTTGGGTGCATGTCGAACCGCACATCACTACTGCCCGGCATAAAGCCCGTCTCTATCCAGTGAAATCACTTTATATAGAACAGGGGCAGGTATAGAGCCCCTTTAAATGGTAGAAGCTGCCAACCTGCAGACCAAGTTGGCAGCTTATTGGCCCTTGTATGGAGCCCTCCTGATGTAACTACACAATTGATACCCAGCTGGAAATCATCCAGATATCTGGCAACTTAAAAATTCTACTGGATAAGGACCACCTTGATGCTCTGATGTTGTTTTAGTAGGTCCTCATAGGCCTGAAGTATGATCCCATCATTTGCCCAAGAGCCAGACTGGCAAATCAGTTTCGTTCGTGTAAATAGAATCCCCAGCCTCTGGTATTAAACCCACCTTGCCAAGGAGGGCCATTTGTAAGGCTGGGGCCCACCAGAAGGACTAATATGGGGGAGCAGTCAGAATTAAGAGAAATTTAAACTGTTAAAACTTTTGTATTTAAATCAATTACATTTTGTTTTCATCACAAAATGGTCAGACTTCCTAATCATATTAAATGTAATGTTTAGCATCTTATAAGATTTATTTGTTGGCACTGACTCATATTTATCTCTCTGAGTTCAGATCTGTCAGCTGCAAAATGTGGGCACCCAAGTCAGAACAAGTTTATGAAGTAGAAAATGTCTCTTTGGCTACAATATAAGGTAATTATATATTTTTTTTAATCTGGCTTCTATAAGGATGACATTGCTTTGTTTAAAAGGCCATACATCATTAAAAGGATTTAAAAGCTAGAATCTCAGCCATAAAGCAAGGCACAACTGCTGCTTACAATGACTGTCAGATAGGATCTGTGCCACTGTGACAGAATGCTCTGTTATACAGATAGCTAGAATCTCAGCCATAAAGCAGGGCAGGACTGCTGCTTACAATGGGGGGGGGATCAGATAGGATCTGTGCCACTGTGACAGAATGCTCTGTTATACAGATAGCTAGAATCTCAGCCATAAAGCAGGGCAGGACTGCTGCTTACAATGGGGGGGATCAGATAGGATCTGTGCCACTGTGACAGAATGCTCTGTTATACAGATAGCTAGAATCTCAGCCATAAAGCAGGGCAGGACTGCTGCTTACAATGGGGGGGGGGGGGGGAATCAGATAGGATCTGTGCCACTGTGACAGAATGCTCTGTTATACAGATAGCTAGAATCTCAGCCATAAAGCAGGGCAGGACTGCTGCTTACAATGGGGGGATCAGATAGGATCTGTGCCACTGTGACAGAATGCTCTGTTATACAGATAGCTAGAATCTCAGCCATAAACCAGGGCAGGACTGCTGCTTACACTGGGGGATCAGATAGGATCTGTGCCACTGTGACAGAATGCTCTGTTATACAGATAGCTAGAATCTCAGCCATAAAGCAGGGCAGGACTGCTGCTTACAATGGGGGGGATCAGATAGGATCTGTGCCACTGTGACAGAATGCTCTGTTATACAGATAGCTAGAATCTCAGCCATAAAGCAGGGCAGGACTGCTGCTTACAATGGGGGGATCAGATAGGATCTGTGCCACTGTGACAGAATGCTCTGTTATACAGATAGCTAGAATCTCAGCCATAAAGCAGGGCAGGACTGCTGCTTACAATGGGGGGATCAGATAGGATCTGTGCCACTGTGACAGAATGCTCTGTTATACAGATAGCTAGAATCTCAGCCATAAAGCAGGGCAGGACTGCTGCTTACAATGGGGGGATCAGATAGGATCTGTGCCACTGTGACAGAATGCTCTGTTATACAGATAGCTAGTGTAGGGACCCATAGGGTTAAGTTCCCTATGGTGTTATCCCCTACCTTTATGTTATCTGTGTTGTAATAGGGCAGAGCCCTCTACACTCAGATTACAGTATTAGGCTACCCCCTATAGGTTTAGCCCAGGTTGACCACTCCCCTTGTGCAGACTATATAGTGTCTGGCACAAGGAAGTGTCTTCCTCTTTGGCTGATGTTGTCCTGAGGCTGCATGTCATCGAGCCTGAGGCAATTAGGCCCCAGTAAAGAGAACTGCTGATTTGTAAGTCGGGGACAGGGCCCCGTGAATGAGATAAAGCCAGCACAGTCAGTCATATGTAATAGCACCCTCTAGGAGTGGTGAGCATAGATAGCTTATTTAGTAAGGGCAGCACTAGCCCCATCAAAGGAGACTGTAAGGGTTTAGTCTAACCCAGGCTTTGTATGCCTTGCTGTAGGGACCACAGTTAAGACGCAGGAGTCAGGCAGTTCCTTACCCTGAACCATAGTTGGCTGGAGGGGATCCGTTCCAGTAGAGGGCATCCATTCCTGGCCTACAGCTAATACTCTGCATAACCTCCAAGTGGGCTATACTGTTACCTTGAGTGTCACATCTGCTGTGTTTTCTGTGACCAAGTTCTATACTGCTGTGACTGTGAGTATATACCCTGATGCACTATTCTATATGTGCCTTGTTCAATAAACCATTATTCAGTTAACTGCAAGAGCTCCTGGCGTCCAGTCACTTATTATATTGCACAACACAGTGTGGGTTGTAGTTCAGCAACACCATAAAGCCCCTGATATAGCTCCCATATAGCGGAGGCCCATTCCTGGGAAAGGGGGTTACTGTAACACGTGCTCTAAGTGTCCAACTAGCCTGGTATAATACCCCTATTAAGCCAAACAAGTGTTACATTTGGCGCCCAACGTAATTGTGGGGCTGGAAAACACTGTGTGTAAATTGTGCTTCTAAATTCGCTGACAGGCAAAAAGGCTAGCCTGCATTGAAAAATCTAAATTGTAATTGGCCGTGGGTTCGGTTTCTGGAGCTCTTTAACCGTTTCCCATTGGTTTCCCTGCGCTGTCAATCACCCTCTGCTGTTTTCGCGCACTTTCTGAGTGACGCGGGAGGCATTTGGCGCGAAGGGGGAGTCTCGCGAGAAAGAATAGTCTAGACGCGAGATCTCTAAGGGCGGCTCCCAGACGCACGTCACCGCCGCCATTTTGTGGTGAGACTTTCATGTGAGCGGACGTGTGCTGAGCAGCTCCGTATCCGGATAGTGTACAGAGACCCCAAGCGGCTGCAAAGGGATACCCTGTCACATCACCACAGCTTACCAGCATATGCGCGGCTGCGCACTTTGCCACAGGAACTCCTCCATTTCATACACCGCGGCTGCGGGTAAGAATTTCTCCGGGGAGGAGGCCTGTTATACAATTACCGCACTAGCCAAGCCACATAGTGGGGCGGCCTAGGTTGTGCGGCCGGCATTAAAGGAATTATTTGTGCCAAGTAGTGGGGACTGCACCTGGCCTAAGCGGACGCAAGGGGTGCGTGCAAGTAAAACCCCCAGCAATAAATTTTTGCATTTATCCGTTCAGACCGCGGCTGCGGCTGAGCATAAAGACTGCCAATAACCACCGCGCCCAGCCAAGCCACATAGTGGGGCGGCTCTCTTTGGAGCGGGTGGTTGAAATTTTGCCAGTTGTTACCTGAGCCTGCGGCTGCAGCCAGGATACACTACTGAACTTTGTGCTTAAACTGCTTAACCCCACCGTCTATTCCCATCATGGCAGACAAAGGGTGGGATGGTTGGGAGGTCCTGGATGAGCCCAAGTCTAAGGGATTTTCCCTCAGAGATCCCCCAGTGATAGATACGGGTGCCCGCTACATGTGGGGCGGCACTTATGGTGAAAGGCTCACCGATATGGGGGTGAGGGAATTAGTTCCATATTGTGGGCGGTGTGGCACAGACCTCACTGAGGAGGCCAAAGACTTTAAAAGTCACTGCAGTTATTGTTTCTATGACTGCTGGATAGGCCCCTACCAAGAACCCAGGCCACCTAAAGGGAGACCAACACCGGGGCCCTTTGTACAAGGGTTAAGAAGGTTGTCCGGACGGTCCGAACTCTCCGCGGAGGCGGAGCCCTTTACCCCAACATCCTCACCAGGGGGGCGCAGTACCTCCTCCAAACACAGTGTGGCAGTAGGGCCAGTTTCCCCGGCTGGGGATACAGTCCAAGAGAGCCCGCGTGAAGTCAGCTCGGGGGAGGAGCTCCCAACCACAATGGGGGAGCGTAGGTCGGTTGCTAGGGGGAGAGGCCGTGTACCTAGCGTAGCAACCAAGCCCTCCACTCCAACAAAAGAACAGCCCGCAGAGGAGGCCAAAGAATGGGCCACTGACGGGACCACCACTATATGGGTGGATAGGAGTGAACAACCTCCTAGTTATGCCACCGTGATGCCTGAACAGCCTCCTGCAGAGCCTGTTCTGTCTTTACCCACTGTGCCACTAAAAGGGGCCGTGCCTGGCCTAAATCAGGCCTACTGGGTCTTGCCCGGCCGGGGAGATCCAGCCAAGATGAGGTCAGTGTCCCGTGTTCAGCGCATGATCAATACACGCGTGAGGGACCTCTGGGGATACTGCATGCCTTATGCCCCAGAGTGGGTTTTCGACGAGGTCGAGAAGAAGGTACAGGAGTGGCTGTATGGTGAGATCATCAGGAGAGCTGACATCGGAAAAGAAGGTGTTTTCCACAGCGACCCTGAAAGGAGGAGCCGAGATGTGGAGTTTATTGGTAACACCATGCACGAGTGGTGGTTTGGGAGGACCATCCTCAAGCACTATGTAAAAAGCTGCGGTAAATTTCAAGAGGAGAAATACTTCAGCATGAATGCTCAACTCCCAGGAGGAGGCAGGATCGACAAGCCTCACCCCTCCTATTATCTGTCTCTGGATGAAACCCTCAAAAGGTTTGGGGCCTCCAGATGATTTTCCACAGTGGCACCGGCTGGGCACTGTAGGAACATTGTATAGGGACTGAGCGACTGGCCAGTACCCTCCTTCTTCTGTTTTGGGATAAAATCCCTACTCTGGACTCACGGTATTGAGCAAACAGAGACTTCTTCCTTCGTTTACCCCCTCAGTGGTGGGTTTTGTTCTCCTCCCCAACCAGGGAGGCACTGCTGAGACATTAATTTGTGTACATAGTTGGCTCTAAAAAGACTGCTGAGCCCCACCTCACTGCAACTTCTACCTCATCCTCACAGGGAGGACCCATTGCAGTAATCCACCCCTACGAAGTGCATGATGGGAGATTCATGAACACTGGGCTAGGGTGGGAAGCAATGGACTAATAAAGTTGGCTTGGGTGGGGCCATAAATGTCTAATGAGTTAACTATTGTTTGCACTAACATTTTTCTCTTTAAGCTTGAGCCTGGAACACCTGAATGAAGGCAGGATCGTTTCCATGTGTAAGTGTACCTGTTATACTCCTGTTGCAGGTTACAGGTAGTATATCTAGGATACTTAAGTGTGTGCCTGAGCACCCCTGTTTAGGGGCAGGAAGGTGACTCAAGAACTCTAAGTATTGTGCCTGTCATACCTCTGTTGCAGAGTCAGATGGTATGTCAAGGGTCTCTATAAGTAAGTGTCTGAGTGATCCATAGTGACACTCATGTAATGTACATGGTTTACAGAAACGTAACTAGTAATGTAACAGTTAATATTTTCTGTGCCTTAAAAATTTCTATTACAGCTATCCAATGTACCAGATACTCCTCAGGAGAGGGTATCAGAAATGGATGTATGGGTACTGTATTTTTGCACTAAATCAATGCACTACTGTTTTTGCTTGAAATGTGTACTTAAGGTTGTTTACCATTGCCGGGTCGGAATGGATTCTTCCCCCTGGTGAATGTAGGGACCCATAGGGTTAAGTTCCCTATGGTGTTATCCCCTACCTTTATGTTATCTGTGTTGTAATAGGGCAGAGCCCTCTACACTCAGATTACAGTATTAGGCTACCCCCTATAGGTTTAGCCCAGGTTGACCACTCCCCTTGTGCAGACTATATAGTGTCTGGCACAAGGAAGTGTCTTCCTCTTTGGCTGCTGTTGTCCTGAGGCTGCATGTCACTGAGCCTGAGGCAATTAGGCCCCAGTAAAGAGAACTGCTGATTTGTAAGTCGGGGACAGGGCCCCGTGAATGAGATAAAGCCAGCACAGTCAGATTATTAATAGCACCCTCTAGGAGTGGTGAGCATAGATAGCTTATTTAGTAAGGGCAGCACTAGCCCCATCAAAGGAGACTGTAAGGGTTTAGTCTAACCCAGGCTTTGTATGCCTTGCTGTAGGGACCACAGTTAAGACGCAGGAGTCAGGCAGTTCCTTACCCTGAACCATAGTTGGCTGGAGGGGATCCGTTCCAGTAGAGGGCATCCATTCCTGGCCTACAGCTAATACTCTGCATAACCTCCAAGTGGGCTATACTGTTACCTTGAGTGTCACATCTGCTGTGTTTTCTGTGACCAAGTTCTATACTGCTGTGACTGTGAGTATATACCCTGATGCACTATTCTATATGTGCCTTGTTCAATAAACCATTATTCAGTTAACTGCAAGAGCTCCTGGCGTCCAGTCACTTATTATATTGCACAACACAGTGTGGGTTGTAGTTCAGCAACACCATAAAGCCCCTGATATAGCTCCCATATAGCGGAGGCCCATTCCTGGGAAAGGGGGTTACTGTAACACGTGCTCTAAGTGTCCAACTAGCCTGGTATAATACCCCTATTAAGCCAAACAAGTGTTACACTAGAATCTCAGCCATAAAGCAGGGCAGGACTGCTGCTTACAATGGGGGGATCAGATAGGATCTGTGCCACTGTGACAGAATGCTCTGTTATACAGATAGCTAGAATCTCAGCCATAAAGCAGGGCAGGACTGCTGCTTACAATGGGGGGATCAGATAGGATCTGTGCCACTGTGACAGAATGCTCTGTTATACAGATAGCTAGAATCTCAGCCATAAAGCAGGGCAGGACTGCTGCTTACAATGGGGGGATCAGATAGGATCTGTGCCACTGTGACAGAATGCTCTGTTATACAGATAGCTAGAATCTCAGCCATAAAGCAGGGCAGGACTGCTGCTTACAATGGGGGGATCAGATAGGATCTGTGCCACTGTGACAGAATGCTCTGTTATACAGATAGCTAGAATCTCAGCCATAAAGCAGGGCAGGACTGCTGCTTACAATGGGGGGATCAGATAGGATCTGTGCCACTGTGACAGAATGCTCTGTTATACAGATAGCTAGAATCTCAGCCATAAAGCAGGGCAGGACTGCTGCTTACAATGGGGGGATCAGATAGGATCTGTGCCACTGTGACAGAATGCTCTGTTATACAGATAGCTAGAATCTCAGCCATAAAGCAGGGCAGGACTGCTGCTTACAATGGGGGGGATCAGATAGGATCTGTGCCACTTTGACAGAATGCTCTGTTATATAGATTAGTAAAATAACAGCATTCAAGCCTTCAACCAATTTTTTTTTAAATTTTCTATTGGAATTTTTAAAAGTAGAAGCATACAACCATTGCTGTACAGCACAGCAAGGCTAGATAAATAAAGTATATGTTGCATTCTGAGAAGCAATCAACTGGAAAAAAATAACAATAAAGAAAATAATGAAAGTATCAGACACGTCAACCATTTTATTGAATTTCATAGTTTCCTATAAAAAAAAGAAAGGAGTTGTAATGTATTCAGAATCTACTTTGCTGAACCTTGTGCAAAAAGAAGTACATTTAATTAATAATGTATTTATTCATTTTTACAAGGTTACACAGAATGCATTTTCAGTACATCATGTGAAACATATGTCTTTATCAAGATTTAGACTCTTCTCCAGCATTTTTTTTTTACATATATAATAATAATATGAAAATTTAATTTCATAGTTATATTGTTTCTGATCTCAAATGTACTAGTAGATTTCATTAGATGAAGTTTGGACAGAAGCCTATAAAATCTTCTTCCAATTGCTTCTAATGAATTTCTGCTCACCATCTGGAGACTAAGAAAAACACGTGTTCCTGGTTGACTATTATGGGGTATATCGAAGAACCATTGCAAACAAGTACAGGTATAGGACCCGTTATCCAGAAACTTCCGAATTACAGGAAAGCCGTCTCCCATAGACTCCATTTTAAACAAATAATTCTTATTTTTAGAAATTATTTCCTTTTTCTCTGCAACAATAAAACAGTGTGTTGTACTTGATCCCAGTGATGTCACTTTGGTTGGTTGATGATGTCACACACAGGAAAATGGGTGGGCTAGGTGGTAAATGGGTGTATGGGGCAGGGAAATGTGTGGGCTAGGTGATAAATGGGTGTATGGGGTAGAGAAATGGGTGGGCTAGGTGGTAAATGGGTGTATGGGGTAGGGAAATGGGTGGGCTAGGTGGTAAATGGGTGTATGGGGTAGGGAAATGGGTGGGCTAGGTGGTAAATGGGTGTATGGGGTAGGGAAATGGGTGGGCTAGGTGGTAAATGGGTGTATGGGGCAGGGAAATGGGTGGGCTAGGTGGTAAATGGCTGTATGGGGCAGGGAAATGGGTGGGCGAGGTGGTAAATGGCTGTATGGGGCAGGGAAATGGGTGGGCGAGGTGGTAAATGGCTGTATGGGGCAGGGAAATGGGTGAGCGAGGTGGTAAATGGGTATATGGGGCAAGGAAATGGGTGGGCTAGGTGGTAAATGGCTGTATGGGGCAGGGAAATGGGTGGGCGAGGTGGTAAATGGCTGTATGGGGCAGGGAAATGGGTGGGCTAGGTGGTAAATGGGTGTATGGGGCAGGGAAATGGGTGGGCTAGGTGGTAAATGGCTGTATGGGGCAGGGAAATGGGTGGGCTAGGTGGTAAATGGGTGTATGGGGCAGGGAAATGGGTGGGCTAGGTGGTAAATGGCTGTAAAGGGCAGGAAAATGGGTGGGCGAGGTGGTAAATGGCTGTATGGGGCAGGGAAATGGGTGGGCGAGGTGGTAAATGGGTGTATGGGGCAGGGAAATGGGTGGGCTAGGTGGTAAATGGCTGTATGGGGCAGGGAAATGGGTGGGCGAGGTGGTAAATGGCTGTATGGGGCAGGGAAATGGGTGAGCGAGGTGGTAAATGGGTATATGGGGCAAGGAAATGGGTGGGCTAGGTGGTAAATGGCTGTATGGGGCAGGGAAATGGGTGGGCGAGGTGGTAAATGGCTGTATGGGGCAGGGAAATGGGTGGGCTAGGTGGTAAATGGTTGTATGGGGCAGGGAAATGGGTGGGCTAGGTGGTAAATGGGTGTATGGGGCAGGGAAATGGGTGGGCTAGGTGGTAAATGGCTGTAAGGGGCAGGAAAATGGGTGGGCGAGGTGGTAAATGGCTGTATGGGGCAGGGAAATGGGTGGGCGAGGTGGTAAATGGGTGTATGGGGCAGGGAAATGGGTGGGCGAGGTGGTAAATGGCTGTATGGGGCAGGGAAATGGGTGGGCGAGGTGATAAATGGGTTTATGGGGCAAGAAAATGGGTGGGCTAGGTGATAAATGGCTGTATGGGGCAGGGAAATGGGTGGGCTAGGTGGTAAATGTCTGTATGGGGCAGGGAAATGGGTGGGCGAGGTGGTAAATGGGTGTATGGGGCAGGGAAATGGGTGGGCTAGGTGGTAAATGGCTGTATGGGGCAGGAAAATGGGTGGGCGAGGTGGTAAATGGCTGTATGGGGCAGGGAAATGGGTGGGCGAGGTGGTAAATGGGTGTATGGGGCAGGGAAATGGGTGGGCGAGGTGGTAAATGGCTGTATGGGGCAGGGAAATGGGTGGGCGAGGTGGTAAATGGGTTTATGGGGCAAGGAAATGGGTGGGCTAGGTGGTAAATGGCTGTATGGGGCAGGGAAATGGGTGGGCTAGGTGGTAAATGGGTGTATGGGGCACCCATTTACCACGGCACGTTTCAATGTACAATAGTCAGTCAGTTTGAATCCCTGTACCCTCAATAATCCTGCAGTAATGGGGGTATAGGAAGTGAAATATGTAGAAGTGATAAACATGCGCACCCCAGGACGTGCAAAGGCTTTTGAATTCCAGCAGAAGTGTTTTACTAACATGCACACATAAACCTATTCATTATCGTAGGTAATTAGATAAAAGGTATCACACGTTAGAACTACAAAGAACTTCATCGCTTTGATGTCCGAGGAAACTATTAAAATTCAAAAACACAGAATCGCATACTGTGCTGTTCAAAGCTTCACTTCTTTGAGGTCCTTAAAGGGATACTGTCATAATGTTTATGGGGTACTTTGTATTTCTAAATGACACTGTTACACAGCAAATAATTCCCTCTGCCATTTAACATTTTATTCTTGAACCAACAAATGTATTTGTAGCTGTAATATTGGTGTGTAGGCGCCATCTCAGTGCCTTGTGCCTGAGTCTGAGCTTTCAGCCAGCGCTACCCATTAGAACTGCTTTCAGCTAACCTATTGTTTCTCCTACTCCCATGTAACTGGAGGAGTCCCAAGCCGGACTTGGATTTCTTACTATTGAGTGCTATTCTTATACCTACTGGGAGCTGCTATCTTGCTCCCTTCCCATTGTTCTGCTGATCGGCTGCTGGGGGGGAGGGGGGGGATATCACTCCAACTTGCAGCGCAGCAGTAAAGTGTGCCTGAGTCTGACATTTCAGAGGGAACCGGCACTATACATTAGAACTGCTTCTGAAAGCTCAGACTCAGGCACAAGGCACTGAGATGGCGCCTACACACCAATATTACAGCTACAAATACATTTGTTGGTACAAGAATAAAAGGTTAAATGGCAGAGGGAATTATTTGCTGTGTAACAGTGTCATTTAGAAATAAAAAGTGCCCCATAAATATCATGGCAGGGTCCCTTTAAATACTAGGCTAGGGTAAAACACTACATCTGCAGCTAATGACTCCTATCTGCTTATAGGTTCTTTCTGCCCATTAACCCCAAATCTGTTTTACATGTTAGAGGAGAGGCTACACTGGCAGAGATTACCCAGCGGAGCATCACTTGACCACTATGGCCCTCCTTCTCAAGAGGTTTTGCAGCAGCTGTTTCACAAGACATTCTGGCTGACTAAGTGAATAGTCTTTCCAACTTTGTCCCTCTATGTAGAATGGAAGTGTGCGAGCATCTGATGGCCTGGTATTTGGGCCAGTAATGTTAATTTGTTCCTCTGTCAGCAAGCCGGCAGCTTGTTCCTGGAAGACATTGCAGTCCCATTCATTTCAATGCAGTTCTGTTTATTGTCTGCACAAGACCCTGCTATTTGGCATATTGAATCCACTGCTATGTAATAAATAAATACACCAGCAGCACCAAAGGAAAACTGAGAGTTCTGCATGCAGGAGTAAAAAAAAGGCCAAACATAGCTGCACATGTTTTTTTCAGAACCCATCAGTTAATAGAGCTTCTCCAGCAGAATCCTGCATTGTAATCTGTTTTTCCCATGGGGCTAGCCATATTCTTCATTTCCCAGGGTGCCACAGCCATGTGACCTGTGCTCTGATAAACTTCACTCACACTTTACTGCTGCGCTGCAAGTTGGAGTGATATCCCCCCCCCCCCCAGCAGCCAATCAGCAGAACAATGGGAAGGGAGCAAGATAGCAGCTCCCAGTAGGTATAAGAATAGCACTCAATAGTAAGAAATCCAAGTCCGGCTTGGGACTCCTCCAGTTACATGGGAGTAGGAGAAACAATAGGTTAGCTGAAAGCAGTTCTAATGTGTAGCGCTGGCTGAAAGCTCAGACTCAGGCACACTTTACTGCTGCGCTGCAAGTTGTAGTGATATCCCCCCCTCTCACCCCCAGCAGCCGATCAGCAGAACAATGGGAAGGGAGCAAGATAGCAGCTCCCAGTAGGTATCAGAATAGCACTCAATAGTAAGAAATCCAAGTCCGGCTTGGGACTCCTCCAGTTACATGGGAGTAGGAGAAACAATAGGTTAGCTGAAAGCAGTTCTAATGTGTAGCGCTGGCTCCTTCTGAAAGCTCAGACTCAGTCACACTTTACTGCTGCGCTGCAAGTTGGAGTGATACCCCCCACCCCCAGCAGCTGAACTGAGGTGCAGTGGGCACTTATGTGCATGTGTTTTAGCTTCAAGGAGACTTTTCATCTTATTTTAATTTAAATATGGATATTCCTTGACTCCTACCTTATGATATTTTATTGTCCAAGCTTCCTAAACCTGCCGTCTCGCTTTCCCGGCTACATCAGCATAGCTGTCCCTGCTTATACTAAGCCTGTTATCTTCCATCAGGCACAAATCCTCACTATAAGCACTCAAACATATTAATACACACTTATCTACACAAAAACCTGTTGCAGCCAGCGCTGGGATGGCTTCCATTCCCTATTTATACGCAGAATTTAGCTGCCATTTATTTTCCTTACAGACATGAGAACATACTTTGCCCACAGCAGAACATTTATGTATCTTTATTTCAGATATATGAATATGGGTGGGAACTGCAATAGTGTTTGCCCTAGGCAGTATAGTATTAACATGTAGATCACTGCTTGCAGGTAGCATTTCTGCCTCTTTCATAGTTAATTTAATGAAGCACATTGCCATTCATGAAAAATCAATGTTATTTACTACCATTTTTTAGGGCTGTAAATAGGTTTCCTACCATAATTCCCTTTGTTAATCTTAAGAAGCTTGACTGGTGCAGCATTACAATGGCCGCTCATACCAACCTTCCCCTTTTGTATAAAATCCCTTCTCCCACTCAAGGGAGTGGGATACTGTCGGGCCCCCCGGAAAACAAACATCTTCGCCGTCTGCCAGATTGATAAATATGCTGGGCTTGAATTTAGACATCAGAAAAGGTAATTATGCAGAGAACACAAATGAGTGAATAATAATTCATTGGGCAGCCGCATTCCCCTGTATGATACAATTACATAGACGATTCATTCAATTTCCAGGTAAAAATCTCTGACCCTTGCAGAAAAACAACTGCTTGGTTCCACTTCAGGAATAACAACGTGTATTTATCAATGAGCACAGATGCTGTTGCGCTTCAACCCACCACAAATTGTACCTTCCCTGGGCCCAGCCTCATATTTACAGTTGCCACCTGGCCGGTAATCAGGGTCGGACGGGGGGGTGCAGGGCCCACCGGGACGGTCGCCTCAGGGGATCTACAGGTGCCTCCACCGGCCGCGTCCCCCGCACCCCCTACTGCACCCTCCTGACCCCCGGCTGAGCCTCCCTGCCTGATGTCCTCCCCTGAGAGTGTGTAAGTTTAACGCGTCGGGGGGGGGGGCGGAGGAGCGTCGGCAAGAGTCAGGTCTGGGCCATCGGGGCCCACTGGGTTTTTTCCCACTATCCTGGCGGCCCAGTTTAACCCTACCGGTATTTAGCCTACTCAGTAAATCACCAGCTATCCGGAAAACCCTGGGTCCCCAACATTCCTGATAATGGGTCCCATACCTGTATGACAATATCTATTACAGTATCAGCATTATATTTTGGGGTTTCAGGTAATAGGTGCCAGTGATAATATTTATAAATGAATACGCTATTTAAATCCTAGGTGGATTAGAAACATGACTTTCGAGTGATTGTTAATCATTTCCATCAGTCCCATTCACGATGGAGATTCATTTTTCCATTCACACAACGTAAGTTAATAAGTCAAGAGTGAGTTTTCATTCCTGTGTGAGACCCATAAACATCATCCCTCACACTAACATGGGAAGCCATTTATTCCCTGGATCAGCCATCTTTATCCATCCATGTGATTCTGGTTTGCTTAGAAGGGAATTGAAATCCCCCTTTAAAGCCTCAGTGCGCTACCTACTATATTTATCTGCAATAAACACCTTTTCTGCCAGTAAATTCCTGTTTAACAGCCTTTCCTCTCAGTAACCCTCTTCTCCTATTTCCTTTGCTAAAAATTTATTTTTTATCTGTGGCACAAAACAGTCTCCTTAGGTGCCAAGATTAAGTGCCAAGGTGAAGTTATTTCTAATATGACAGTACATTGTAATCAGGTTGCCAATGTTCTCTTTATATAAGTTTAAAGGGACACTGTCATGATATTTATGGGGCACTTTTTATCTCTAAATGACACTGTTACACAGCAAATAATTCCCTCTGCCATTTAACATTTTATTCTTGAACCAACAAATGTATTTGTAGCTGTAATATTGGTGTGTAGGCGCCATCTCAGTGTATTGTGCCTGAGTCTGAGCTTTCAGCCAGCGCTACACATTAGAACTGCTTTCAGCTAACCTATTGTTTCTCCTACTCCCATGTAACTGGAGGAGTCCCAAGCCGGACTTGGATTTCTTACTATTGAGTGCTATTCTGATACCTACTGGGAGCTGCTATCTTGCTCCCTTCCCATTGTTCTGCTGATCGGCTGCTGGGGGTGAGGGGGGGGATATCACTCCAACTTGCAGCGCAGCAGTAAAGTGTGCCTGAGTCTGAGCTTTCAGCCAGCGCTACACATTAGAACTGCTTTCAGCTAACCTATTGTTTCTCCTACTCCCATGTAACTGGAGGAGTCCCAAGCCGGACTTGGATTTCTTACTATTGAGTGCTATTCTGATACCTACTGGGAGCTGCTATCTTGCTCCCTTCCCATTGTTCTGCTGATTGGCTGCTGGGGGTGAGGGGGGGGGATATCACTCCAACTTGCAGCGCAGCAGTAAAGTGTGCCTGAGTCTGAGCTTTCAGCCAGCGCTACACATTAGAACTGCTTTCAGCTAACCTATTGTTTCTCCTACTCCCATGTAACTGGAGGAGTCCCAAGCCGGACTTGGATTTCTTACTATTGAGTGCTATTCTGATACCTACTGGGAGCTGCTATCTTGCTCCCTTCCCATTGTTCTGCTGATCGGCTGCTGGGGGTGAGGGGGGGATATCACTCCAACTTGCAGCGCAGCAGTAAAGTGTGCCTGAGTCTGAGCTTTCAGCCAGCGCTACACATTAGAACTGCTTTCAGCTAACCTATTGTTTCTCCTACTCCCATGTAACTGGAGGAGTCCCAAGCCGGACTTGGATTTCTTACTATTGAGTGCTATTCTGATACCTACTGGGAGCTGCTATCTTGCTCCCTTCCCATTGTTCTGCTGATCGGCTGCTGGGGGGGGGGGGGATATCACTCCAACTTGCAGCGCAGCAGTAAAGTGAGACTGAAGTTTATCAGAGCACAGGTCACATGGCTGTGGCACGCTGGGAAATTAAGAATATGGCTATCTCCATGGGAAAAACAGATTACAATGCAGGATTCTGCTGGAGAAGCTCTATTAACTGATGGGTTTTGAATAAAACATGTTTCTGCCGTACAGCACTGCGTACATTAGTATCGCTATAGAAATACAAATATACATACAGTACATATTATACTATTGAAGTTAATTATTAGGCTGATGTATTGATTAGTGTTTGACCCATCTGTTTTCTCTTAATAATTGTTAATCCCTAGTGTCTGCTGGTAATGAATCCCCAGGGATTATACAGAGTGGCCTCAGTATTAGAGGATTTAGTGCCCCAGGTTAAACCCCTATGGGCTGGATTTATTAACTTTAACATGATCCAGTTTCTGGTTCCTAAGATAAGGCCGCTGGACATACAGAATGTGTTTTGGTGCATTTGCCGTGTTTCATCTCTTTATCCTGCTCTCCCTGCAATGCATCACCGCCGATCGGCTTGTCCGTTTTAGACCCAATATTCTACTTTATTCAGTTTCCTCAATATCTGACTCCCTTGTGCGTAATTTGTTCCATATTACTATCCAGCGCTGTCTCTCTTGATATAAGAATGATGCATTAAGCATTTAAATGCTCCTCTTTGCTGTTTCTTCCTTTACCCTGTTATAAAACAATATACATTTTATTTCTGTTTTTGGATTTACCTCTATGACACGTCCCACGGCGACATCTGTCTGCCAGCATCATTCAACGGAGGCTTTTTATTTTCATTTTCTGCAAGTCCAAATGCAAGCAGCTTGGAGGATTAAGTTCAGCAATAGCTAAAATACCACAAATTAGGGAGGCGCAGAATCCAGGATTTGGACAAGATTCTGCCTTTTTCAGCAGGATTCGCCCAAATCTTTTATGAAGGATTCGGGTTCCACCAAATCCAAAAATCGTGGATGTGTCCCTAGCACAAATGATAAATAATACGCCTGTTGGTGGTGTCAGTATGTGCTTATCACATCCCTACCAATATGCTGTGCCCTGTAGGATTTATTTTGATGCACTATAATTCAGAAAAATTACTCTATTGCAACATCCACCCCCATATATATGTTTGTTATATGTAATGGCTTTCTTCCATTAGTGGACAGATGGTCATGTCTGGCTCGAGAGTCTAAATAGGCCCTGGCGGGGGGGGGATTGGGGCTGTGCAAGGACGAGCAACGGGGGCAATAACAATCGATGGAGGCAATCACGAGCGACGGGGGCAATGACAAGCAACTGGGGCAATGACAAGCGACGGGGGCAATGACAAGCGACGGGGGCAATGGCAAGCGACGGAGGCAATGGCAAGCGACGGGGGCAATGGCAAGCGACGGGGGCAATGGCAAGCGACGGGGGGCAATGGCAAGCGACGGAGGCAAAGGCAAGCGACGGGGGCAAACGCAAGCGACGGGGGCAAACGCAAGCGACGGGGGCAAAGGCAAGCGATGGGGGCAAATGCAAGCGATGGGGGCAAATGCAAGCGATGGGGGCAAAGGCAAGCGATGGGGGCAATGGCAAGCGGAGGCAATGACAAGCGACGGGGGCAATAACAATAAATGGAGGCAATGGCGAGCGACGGAGGCAATGACAAGCAACGGGGGCAATGACAAGAAAGCGCAGGCTAGGGGTTGACAGGAGAGATAACTGCCTGACGTCCCCCCATCGTTGTGCCCTAGGCAGGCACCTCTCTTGCCTACCCCAGTAATTTAAACTTAAGTTCTCCTTTAAGATTGCTTTTTCAAATTGTATATAATTATATGGGTGGTCACCTATAGCCTTGTCCAGGGGTCCCCAAGCTTTTTTTTTTTTTTTTTTACCCATGAGCAACATTTAAATATAAAAAAAAGTTGGGGAGCAACTCAAACATGACAAAATCTTTGGGGGTGACCAATAAGGGCTTTGATTGGTTATTTAGTAGCCCAGTGTGGACTGGCAGACTACAGGGGGCTTTATTCGGCAGTACATATAGTCTTTATGCCTCCAAAACTTAGCTACAAGTCAGACATTCAAAAATAAACAGCTGCTTTGAGGCCACTGGGAGCAACATCCAAGGGTTTGGTGAGCAACATGTTGGGGATGACTGGTCTAGCCCTTAAGGCCACCTTATGGCCACCAAAAAAGTAGGGTCATAAAACTTCTGGATCATGTCAGCAGCTTATTGGTCCGTGTATGGTGCCCACTAACGACCTGACTGACTGATCTGGCCAATAATTGTCCAGCTATCTATTGGGCAGGTTAAAAAATCCCATCAGGGCGAGGACCACACGGGCTTGTTAATGCACTTCAAGGGGTTTAATTATTAAATTAAATTACAATCTGATCAGGCCCATATCACTCATCTTTTTCTCTTCTTCTTTTTTTCCCCTGGATTTTGTAACTTTGTTTTTGAAATGAAATGATGGTTTACAAATCACTTTCCACTCTATGGGCTAAAATGGGGCGACCATTGTAAAATACATTAAATTAAATAACATTAAATGCTTTATTGTTTCTGATGCTTGAAGCTCATTACCAGTTACTGATGCCAAGATGGTCAGAAATATAAGAAAAAAGATTTGACGCTAAAGGAGTTAAAAATGGAAACAAATTTCCATGTATTTATAGGGCAGCAAGATATGAAGCGATTTACTGTTTAAATCGCCTGAGAATTATGGCGATAGTAAAATTCCCAATGAATACTGGATCAAATTAAAATAGAAATTGAAAGACGTACTTATCACAGAAACCTCCATTACTAAAGTTATTTATACGGCTATAGATAGAAGGGGACATGGGAAAATGGAACAAATCATTATAGAAGGAATCAGCCCCCCAGGGAACCGTAGTGATTGCAGCTATACTGGTTGCAATTATGTTAATATTAGACAAAGAGGGAGTTACGGCAGACATAGAATAACACAGTATGGCCATGAATAAAATATAGGGGTGAGCTGCAAAGTGGTTTTAAATAGAAGCCCAATTTACAAAAATTAGAATAAACCACTTTATTGGGGAAGATACAATGGAGTCTGAAAAGCAAATTGTAAAAAGAAAATCTAATACAGATATGGGATCCATTATCCGGGAACCCATTATTCGGAAAGCTCTGAATTACGGGAAGGCTATTTCCCATACAGCCCATTGTAATGACATTTTTAAAAATGATTTAAACAGTAAAACAGTAACTTGTAGTTGATTCCAACAAGAGAATCGGGGGCAAAATTCATGTTTAAATGATTCCCTATTCTCTGTAATAATTAAACAGTACCTGTACTTGATCCCAACTAAGATATAATTACCCCTTATTGGGGCAGAACAGCCCTATTGGGTTTATTTAATGGTTAAATGATTCCCTTTTCTCTGTAATAATAAAACAGTACCTGTACTTGATCCCAACTAAGATATAATTACCCCTTATTGGGGCAGAACAGCCCTATTGGGTTTATTTAATGGTTAAATGATTCCCTTTTCTCTGTAATAATTAAACAGTACCTGTACTTGATCCCAACTAAGATATAATTACCCCTTATTGGGGCAGAACAGCCCTATTGGGTTTATTTAATGGTTAAATGATTCCCTTTTCTCTGTAATAATAAAACAGTACCTGTACTTGATCCCAACTAAGATATAATTACCCCTTATTGGGGGCAGAACAGCCCTATTGGGTTTATTTCATGGTTAAATTATTCCCTTTTCTCTGTAATAATAAAACAGTACCTGTGCAAAAAAGCCTGATATATAAATAAAGTTTTAAAAGAACAAAATAATCCTTAGAGCAAATGAAGGATGAGCAAATATTAATTAAGGCCACCAAGAACAGTTCAGCGGTAGTCTCAGAATGAATGGGCTAAAGGGCTGTGCTGTTTGCTTGCCTTTCTCCGAATTGATGAGGTTGAATTTGATGGACTTTTATTTGTTCCGCCTCGCTGGCTGCATTATTATATGACTAGCTGGATGCCACGGAATCTTTGATTAATAAATACAGTCACACAGGATTCTGGGTAAACATAAACATACTGGGACTTACCAGTAACTTTATCATGCCTTAGGAACTTGAGCTTTTCAATAAAATTATGACAAATAACTTGATAGCTTTTTTTGTTGGATGGTGTGAAATATTATGTGCTGTCATTCTCTATAGACATTCTCCTTAGAAGCTGGATTTATGTTCAGCAGGATTGCATGAAGGCAGTATAAACTCTTCATTTTCTTTTACTGCTGTAAGTGAACACAGTACAGGGGATTTCCCATACTGACATGGTTTAATGTCACCTTCCTGTACATCCTATTTGTGCTTAGTCCAGGGGAATGTGTATTCTCATGTGGTTTTATGACTGGCCTGATGATTGCCAAAGCATATAGGGAGGTTTTTCCAATAGCAAATTGAGTGATCCCACATAGCAAATAATTCCCTCTGCCATTTAACATTTTATTCTTGAACCAACAAATGTATTTGTAGCTGTAATATTGGTGTGTAGGCGCCATCTCAGTGCCTTGTGCCTGAGTCTGAGCTTTCAGCCAGCGCTGCACATTAGAACTGCTTTCAGCTAACCTATTGTTTCTCCTACTCCCATGTAACTGGAGGAGTCCCAAGCCGGACTTGGATTTCTTACTATTGAGTGCTATTCTGATACCTACTGGGAGCTGCTATCTTGCTCCCTTCCCATTGTTCTGCTGATCGGCTGCTGGGGGTGAGGGGGGGATATCACTACAACTTGCAGCGCAGCAGTAAAGTGTGCCTGAGTCTGAGCTTTCAGCCAGCGCTACACATTAGAACTGCTTTCAGCTAACCTATTGTTTCTCCTACTCCCATGTAACTGGAGGAGTCCCAAGCCGGACTTGGATTTCTTACTACTGAGTGCTATTCTGATACCTAATGGGAGCTGCTATCTTGCTCCCTTCCCATTGTTCTGTGATCGGTGAGGGGGGCAGGATATCAGTCCAACTTGCAGCGCAGCAGTAAAGTGTGAGTGAAGTTTATCAGAGCACAGGTCACATGGCTGTGGCACCCTGGGAAATGAAGAATATGGCTAGCCCCATGGGAAAAACAGATTACAATGCAGGATTCTGCTGGAGAAGCTCTATTAACTGATGGGTTTTGAAAAAAACATGTTTTCCCAGTACAGTATTGCTATAATATATTGTTATCAAGTAGCAGTTGGACTCGGCAGGCTTTCATGGATTTACCCAGAAGCTACATAGTAGAAGAGGCTTTTTCCCACCCCTGCCTCAACTCTAGGCATAATTTTAGATTTGTCTCTTACTTATGTGTTTTGCTCGGGGTCTTCTGTTATTCAACTTGGGTTACTTGAGTTCTGACAAGCTTTGAGTTGTTTCCAGCACTTATCCTCCACTTTGTCCCCTTCCACTGTATTGCGACTTCTCCTAACCTGGGTCATTTCTCATTAGATGTTGAGAGATGACCCAAGTTAGGGTTGCCACCTTTTTTTGCAATTAATGCCGGCCTTTAGGTTGGGGGCGGACTGTGACGTCACTTGGGGACAGGGAAATGGGCAAACTAGGCAGGGGAATGGGTGGATTGGGTGGGGAAATGGGCGGGGCAGAGGCTGGCCTCTTTATAAATTAAGGATGCACCGAATCCACTATTTTGGGATTTGGCCAAACCCCGAATTTTCCATTAAAGATTTGGCTGAATACCAAACTGAATCCAAATCCTAATTTGCATATGAAAATTACTCTAGGGTTGCAACTTTTTTTGCTATTAATAACGGCCTTTAGGTTGGGGGCGGGCAGTGATATCACTTGGGGACAGGGAAATGGGCAGACTAAAGGTCCCCATACACTTTAAAATCCGCTCGCTTGGCGATGTCGCCAAGCGAGCAGATCTTCTCCCGATATCCCCACCTACAGGTGGGCGATATCGGGAGAACCCAGGGTAATTCTACCATTTGGCCCTGGGGCCAAACAATCAGCCAATGCGGTCCCCGATCCGACTAGATTTTTTAACCTGCCCAATCGAGATCGATTTCAGGACAGATATCGGTCGGGCAGGGCCGTCGGTAGTGCCCATACACGGACCGATTAGCTGCCGAATCTGTCTAAGGCCCCCCTCTGTGTGGCCCCCCACCTGTCTGGCTGCTTTGATGCCTTACCTTTGAGTAAGCATTAAATGGTATCAGTACTGAGATTAACTGGCCCCCCCTGCATGGTTCTCACCTCAGATTCAGGCTGTAATCCCTCTGTATTGTTTAAAAATGTAATCCCCTGTGTTTTTCACACCTTTTAATCCCTGCATTGTTCACCCCCTGCAGTGTTCACACCTCAGGCTCAGGCTGTAATCACCCACATTGTTCACTTCTTCACACCTCAGACATAGGTACTGTAGGCAGAGTATGGCACATACAGCCAGCAAAGGGCAGGTAGAGTATGGAACACACAGGCAGCATAGGTCAGGGAGGGTATGGCACACACAGGAAGGGTAGGGCAGGCAGAATATGGCACACACAGTCAGGGTAGGGCAGGCAGAGTATGGCACACACAGGCAGGGTAGGGCAGGCAGAGTATGGCACACACAGTCAGGGTAGGGCAGGCAGAGTATGGCACACACAGGCAGGGTAGGGCAGGCAGAGTATGGCACGCAGAGGCAGCATAGGGAAGGCAGAGTATGGCACACACAGGCAGGGTAGGACAGGCAGAGTATGGCACACACAGACAGCATAGGACAGGCAGAGTGCTGCCTGTGTGTGCCATACTCTGCCTGCCCTATGCTGCTTGTGGGAGGTGAACCTGGCAGGGGTTTGTTGTGGGAGTTTGTTAGCAGTTGGAAATAGCCATTAAATGGTCCCTAAGGTGTGTAATTATGTACTGGGGGTTGCTCTGCTATCCACAGGGGAGGAGGAGGAGGCATATGGAATTTAAGGGTATATCTTAATATGACATAATTCTTTCACATATGAATGATGGTTGATATCCCCCACAGTAAGGACCAAGCATTTGGGATTTTGCTGTGCTACCACCATTGTGATAAAATAGGTGTGGTTTGAAGTGGGTGTGGTTTCAAAAAGGGGAGGGGTCAAAACTGGCTTCCATTAGCAGCCCTCCACCATGTATGCTAGAGAAATTCCGGCCCTCGGCACCGTAGAAGTTGGACAGCACTGGTCTAAGGGACCGATATCAGCAGCTA